>NC_089318.1:7369848-7617348 GCF_036669915.1 Pocillopora verrucosa | reverse complement strand
TCAATCAACATAAACATTATTTTGCCTAAAGTTAATATACATACATTTTTTATAGCAAATTAATTAATTTCTGTGTGAATGCAATAACACATCCCCTCCCCCTAAAGCTTATATATACTCGAGTCAAATAGATATGGTTGAGGGGGCCCAGGAAAAATTTTTGTTAGGGAACCCCCCCCCAAAAAAAAAAAAACAAAAAAAAAAACTTGCTGGCTTATATATTGTAATTGAAACTACCTATACACCAAGGTGCTTGTTACCTTTGCTTATTTTGTTTTCCTACATAGGAAGCTTCTTTCTTTTATTATGGTTCCTGTGGTTCAGAGAAAGCTAGATACATTCAAGGAGATGGTGTGGAATTCCCACAGGATCAGAGCCGAGAAGGACACAGTTTTACCAGATGGGGTCCCAAACCATATTTACAGTTTTCCTCAGAAATATGGGCTTGAAGAATGCGGTAAAAAAATTATAAGGTTTTGTCAAAACTGGTTTTGGGATATTTCTGTTTTATTCAAAGTGAACTATGGCATAGTTATAATGCTTCAACAATCAACCAATGATAATTTATTTGTAGAAATTTCAAGGCATAATTTTATTGCCCAGAAGGAAATTATTTGTTGCTAAAATCTTTGGGCCTGAAAGTCGCATATCTATAAAAACCTAATGTGGTGCTGACACTGCCAGTCACACTAGATGATGAATGCTAACATTGTTTTCTATTGGCAATGTGCAGGTCTTCAAGTAACTGATGATCAACTAAAAGAAGCTGCTGTCCAGTCAGGCATCCTTACTGTTGATGATGACTTTCTCGCCCCTGAGTTCAGAGCAGAGTGTGAACGAATCATTGACACTGACCATTTGAAACCTGCTGATTGCAAGGAAGCATTTCTTTTCCTAAAGAGAAATTTTTCTTTGTAATAACTCCACTGTTTATCCATGGTGTTATGCCCTTGACTCTATTTTTATAGTGAAAGCAGCATGTTTTCTCCCACATCCTCCATTTTGTTACTATAAACTTTGTGCAGCCACAAACAACAAATTCATCTGCCAATGAACTGTACTTTAATCATTGAATTAAACTGAACATTTCTGAACACTGTATGTGCGAACCGCCCAAGGTAATTGCATCAAAAGGGGTGTAACATGCAATACAGTAGAAAAGTCAAAACTTTATTACGTGTAATTGAAGTGAACAGGAACAACATATTAACAATCAATGCTGGCACTAATAGAAAAAAAGAAATAAACAGTGTAATTATCACCACTGTAGTTATTTAATTATTTTTTAATGCATAATAATATTGCAGATTAAGGGACCCACAACTATCTTTAATTCGAATGATAATGTATCTGAACATGATATCCATAACCTTTGTGGAAATAAACTGGAACGAACAATAACACTGATGGCAATAACAGTAACATCGAAAGGGCAGCAGAAACAAGAAAAACTATGCACCCTACTAATACAAATAATACAAATTTTAACCATCAATCCTCACATGGTGGGTTGAGGAGAAACATTAACAAGAGCAGGTTTTTTGGTGTCCTAAATTGGGGTACATGAAAACATATCTGCTTGAGGGTGAATTCAGCAACAACAAGGTTGGTTAATATCACAATCCTGCAGCCCACCCCTGGAAACAAATTATGACTGCCCCGTAAATTATCGTATGTAACCATGGGATTTTATGTGAACTAGCTATTTTGTAAACAGTGTATCAAGTTTTGTCAACAATGTCTCAATGTTCACAATTTTATAGCAGCTTGAGTTGCCCCTTAATTTTCTATTGCTGGTAGGCCAAGCAAGTTACAGAACAAACTACAAGTGTGCTCTTTCACAAATGTTGAAATTGCTACTTTGGAAAGATTTCCAGTACAATACAGGTATTGCTTGTCACCCTCGTCCAGTTAATCTGTAGAAGCAATTTCTGGGTCAAATAAGTCATATCCACTTCCCTGGATGTCAACTAGCATAAGTTTTTTCTTTGATCTCTCATACGTGAAGTGTGTCAAACACTCTGCCTTCTGGGCCATCTCATCTGTAGGATCGACACAGGTTTGGCCAGTGTTGTTTACGTACTTCTTAAACTGGCCAGGGATAAATTCTTCGACTGTAACATACTCCCCCTCGTCTGTTTCTCCATGAAAGATCTTTCTATATCTAAATGCAGTTCCAAAAACCTCGCTTTCCTCCTTGATTTCTGCCTCAAGTTGCGAAGCAAAATTCCTAGCTAGGAGATGCATCTGAACAACCTTGCGGTTGTGTTGCTCGATAGTTTGACCGGTATCCGAGATGCACTTTAAAGCACTTGGTAGATAGTGCTTTATCACCCACGTTGTCGCAACAACTTCTGGATGTTTGGATGTTGCTTTGAATGCTTTACGGAATCCGCCAGTTCCGATTGCCTCTTTATCCTCATAGAACTCGACAGTGGTTGGAACTTTGGACCACGACAAAACTTCCATATCGAATCTGAAAATTCTCACAATAGTAGTGGCGGTATTTGTGTTGATTTTGCCAAGTTTGATCATGTCAGAAATTGATAAACTTCGAGGGTAATACGTACTTTTTGTGCCCGCTGCTTGTGTGGGTAATTTCTGTCTCGAATGCATAAGTTTACTGGGGCTTGACCTTGATTTTGACGGCGGAGGATTAAATTCGGTATAAGTCGAGGACTCTCCAGTTGCGTCCTTCCTCTTTCTCGTGGAATTCTGGGTGCTGTTGACATCGCCTTCATCAGCTGGATCTGGAATGAAGCGGACGTATACAACCTTTAAGTCCGGTATTTGGGCAAGAGTCTTGCACGATGGGCCCTGTTCTCCTGCTAAGATATCACATACGAGATTCTTTCCGATTTTTTGTAGAAAATGCCTCTCACAAGCGCTCTTGATATTACCAATGGTCAATTCCTCCGTTTCGTCGAAGGGAACAAACTCTCTTGGCCCAATCCTTGTATACTTTTGGGCCTTTCCAGAAACTTCTGCTGACAAACGTTGAACTGTCAGTTCATCTTTCCTTCGATGGTCCTTGGGCTGGTTTTTTTTGGTACGCTTTGCTTTAACTTTTTCATTGAGCCTCTTCCATGCATCGGCCATGATGAACTCGAGCGTGTGACAGTAACGCACGCAATGCATGCTGGTAGTGGCAGCTCTCGGCTGGGTCGAATAATTTCATTTTTTTTTTACTTGGTTTTATTTTATTTTATTTTTATTTCAATTGATTTTACTTTCACTCTATTTTAAAAATAAAAAAATAAATTGAAAAATAAAAAAAAATGTAAATCAAAATAAAAAAGAAAACAATTTTCTTTCAAAAATGCGGATTTTTCTATTGGCAGTTCTCGGCCACCAAAGAGGTGAAAAGCCTTCGCATTTTACCTCTGAGTAAAAACAAAATGGTGTAAAGCAGTGATCACCACTTGTTTTTCTCAATTTGTCAGAAAATTAAATATTTATTAGTGGCTGGTTATTCACTTGCAAAATGTTAACTGTTTTTGTTCATGACAGCTGCCATGAGGGTGCATTTCAAGACCAAAAAAAGGCATAAAAAAAAAACAAAGACACCAACAGACAAGTAGAAGTGCTCCAAGACCAGCACATTAGGAGTAGGAAGAATACAGTAAGTTTTTAGTTACTTGATAATTTCATTACACAGCTTGAAACGATCCTACTCTAAACTCGCAAAATTTTACGCCTACCAGTACTATATAACTAATGTAAAACATATGTTTGGTACAGAAACGTTTGAAACGCTGCAAAGCTCTATTCCAATCTACATCTATTGGGGAAGAGGAAAAAGAGAAATACCGCTTGTGCCTCTCATCTGCAGATTACATGTCCTCAGAACATTCAATGTCTGAGGACAACAGTGCTGGGAACAGCAGTTCTGAGGACGAAGCCCCCTCAAAACAAAAGGTGCTATGTAGGAGGCCTCTTATGTGGAGGAGCAGTGAGCTAAACTCTCTGTTTAGCCGATTAGATCGAAAGAGTGCGAGAAAGCGGTCACAGAGGAGTGCCTCTATGATGATTGAGAGGAAAGATGGCCCTCCATCTACTCGAGAGGCACCAGAAGATGCTCCAGCATTTGCTTTGTCATAAACGAAATTTGATTACTATACATTTTAGATACAAAAGAAAAGGTTTTACTTACCAGTATTGCGACAGCATGACTTACAGAAGTTCAAAAGTAAAAGACTCACTGAGTTTGGCCATTTGTTCACTGTTCTTATGTTAGATATGTATCTAGAATGTAGTATTGATATGAATATTGCAATCAACAATCCATCACTGAGGTGAAAAAAAAAGCGTGTCAAAACAAGTTTTAGAAACTTTAGAGTGTTCTTTGCTTAAATGGTGGTTTCCTTACAACAAGGCAAATACTGGAGCATCTTGTGGTTTTCAGGAATATCATTTGTAAAATATTTAGTTGAGGTTTAGGCACTTATGCTTTAAATGTGTGGCAGAAATTTACATAAAGCTCATTTGGTTTCTTTTTTTGTTACTGTTCAGTGCAGCTTTCAAACATTTTTATCCACTTTTCAATTTTTTTAGAACTTGTAGAAAGTAATTTCGAAAATATCAGAGAATGCCATCATAGTTATTGTTACAGTTAACAATTTAAATGATAAAAATAATGTGGTATGATAGCATGCATAAATACTCAATTTACTTTCTTACATACAGCTTGGAGTAAATATTGGAAAAAAAGTAATATATGCATAAGTGAATCATCCAAGAATTTTCAAACAAACAATACTCTACTGTTAATGTGCTTAACAGTGTAGCAGTCAAATTTATGTATGACAGTTTTTATTACCAAATTGAAAAATGAGATAAATAGAATATCTTAAAACGTTATTGGTAGCTATATGTCAGTACTCAAACCTACTTTAAAGATCAATGCTGTTTATATCAGAAGTTATAAGTCAAGTTATGTTTTTGTGGTCCAATTGAACAAAGACAAATAAACTATTTAAAAAGTAATTGGCTGGTTAGTTCTAAAACCTAATATATAGATCTATACTATTTATAACAGTGGTTCTAAATATTCTGTTAACCCCAGTAAGCTGAAGTTGACACTCCCTTATAAGCAAAGTTAGATGTTTGTTCTCATTTGCTTATCTCAGCAAACTTATTTGGTACTGAGAATTTGATCATGTTTGCTATACAGAGCGAAGTTGGTCAATGCTGTTTTGGTCAAGAGTTTGCTCACATTTACCATACCAAGCAAACTGGGTCAAACTTTTGATTTTGTCAACATTTTATTATCTGAGCAAACTTATTCAATACTAACAATTTGATCATATTTGCCATACGGAGCAAACTTGCTCAATACCAAGAATTTGCCAGCAATTACCTGCTTATGCAAACCTCATCAATTCTACGAGTTTGATCATGTTTGCTGATCCAAATAAACACTCCAAAATTACGCTTTTGAGCACATTTACAGCGTTTTGTGAGCTTGCTGGTAATCATAAGTTTGCATGTTTTTACATCGGAAGCAAACGTGGCGCAAAAAAGGAGATCTGCTCATAAATTTGCCTCGTATGTAAACAGGCATCAAATAAACACATTTACATCCACATTTGCCCCATGGGCAAATGAAACGAAAATTCATAGCTGCACAATACTTTTGTACAAGAGTGGAAATCTTTAACAAATGTGGCATTTACCATCTTTGCTACGGGTAACAAATGTGGTGTAAAATCGATCTTTGTTCTTTGGCATATGTACAAATGTGGTATTTACTTCAGTTTTGTTATAGATTTGCTAGCAACGTAAATCCATTTTTTCGTCCAGTGTATATGCCAAAGAGCTTTCTGCTTGTTAGGGCTCCAGTTGGGGTCATCACTTTTCGGCACAAAATTGCATGCCTCCAACACAGGTTATGCAACCTTAATATCAACTTTGGTGACCTCTTTCTGTCCTAGGCATAAAAAATTTCCACCATTTCGCACAGGGTGGCCAGCAAAGCTCTCACATCATGGGTTGTTGTCTGGTAAAGGGCTACAATTAAATAGATTAGTGTCTTGCGATAATCTACTCCTCGTTTTTTCTCTTTGTTAAGTTGAACAGCTAGTATTTCTTTAAGTTTTATCAGTGTATCAATGTCAGAAATGTGATGTGGGATTTCTTCCAGAATGTTTTTAATGTGATTCATGGAGCAGTGAAGAGCTTCAAAACACAGTACCTCGTAGGACTGGAGGTTGAGACTTTCCACAGAAACACTCTCATCCCTAAACAACAGTGCTGGAATTGTTGTTGCCCCTCCAAGTTCTTCATTTAAAATTTCTGCAAGTTCTGGTTTGGTTTTGTCTGAATCTCCAAGTCCTCTTGCTTCAATTTCAGCTCGTAGCTCATTGACTTTGAGATCTTTAAATGGGTTCAAGAGTTGTTTTGCTTCTTTTTCTTTCCTTCCTGCTAACACCAGCTGTTGCCGTTCAGTCAATGTTCTGTACTTTCTTTGGGCCATGTAATCTAGATCGTGGCACATGCTTAAATGCCCATCTCAACCTGGGCAACCATAATGCCCTCCATGCTGATTTACACATTCAAAGTTTGCTGCAGGGTTGTCTCCATTCATAAACTTCATCTCATCTTCTACTTCAACATCCTCCTCTGTTTTCACTTTTTGGGTTAAATTTACTAAATCATCATGTCTGGCTGGAACAAATTTTATCTGATCTTCAATGCTGGAACTGCTCTGTCCCAGCATATACAGATAGGGCCTCTCCACTGTTGCCTGGACATCCACATCTTTTCCATATTGAACTCTAGCTTCTGCGTCAGAGAGATGAATTGCTGGGTCATACATCTCTCTCACACAAAAGAGCATGTGACCATAATTTGAAAGGGTTGAATGGTCATGCCAAATCAGCCAATGCCACTTCCGCTGAAAGTTTTTCAGCCTTTGTTTGATTTCATCATGTGTTCCACTTATATCCTCACTGATCTTTTCTAGCTCTGCTCGAATCTCACTTTCACTGAGCTCTTCATAAAATGCATCGTTTTTTATTCGGAGGAGGTCTTTGTTTTTAATCAATGCTTCTTTTCCAATGTCTTGGAAGGGAATTTTCCTTGCTTGCAAGTGGCATTTCTTCTGCTCTATCTCTCCTTGTGCATTTATAGCCAATTTGGTAATCTCTCTTTCTATCACTGGCTCTCCTATGTTAAATTTGCCACTCTCTATTCCCTCATGGATGCTTTGCTTGAGTTGTTTATTTGATTGCATCACAGGCACGGAAATTTCTCCCCCCTTTTGCTTCCTCATAGCTCTGCGTACCCTGAATCCTGGAAAATTAATCAAACCTTTTGTTACATGAGGCTAGAGAAATGATAAAAACTCATGAAATAATTATAGGGTCACATATTCATCATTAACTTGACTTAGACTGTTGTATGCATTCTTATTTCAGGCCTACTTCTTCTAATGTTTTTCTAATTTGTAGTCTAATTAAACTGATGAAAATGATGATTAGCAGTATTGTTGGTACTTCTAAATTCTAAATTTTAACTCTTAAATCTCACTGTTCTTTAATTAATAAATAAAATTTTGTTCAATCCTAATACACAATTTCTTTCTCTTATAAATGATATTGCAGAGATGTAACTCTTGGCTTAGTTACAAATTTACCACTTTTTTTACCTGTAAGGCCATCCTCTGAATTGAGATGCACTTCTGATGGGGGCTTAAATCGGGTAATGTCTACTTTTTTTGACTGTAAAAAGGCTTTGACTAATTGCCCTCCATTGCCAGGTGTTGAAGCACTTCCCTTGGTTTTGATGTTGTACATTCTGGCCTTTTCTGACCAGTTTGGAGGACCATCAGGCCATGACTCTACATCTGCTAGTAGCTGGTCCAACTTTCCTTCTATGTTAGCAGGTGAAGCTGTGTGGGATCGTTCCCTGACCTTTGGTGGGGTCGTTTTTGCTCTCTCCTTGGCCTCTTCAAAGGTTTCAAAGGACAGGGCCATTCTTTGGACTTGTCTTGAACTGTAAGACTGACGAAGGCTAAGGTGAACAGCACTGTCATTTTGTGACATTTTGGTCTCTAGTTCTTTTTTGTTTGCCTTCGCTCATTTCTCTTCATTTTTTTCTTTTCAGCAGGTGAAGGCTTCTTTTGAAGACCACCTTCAGGGACAAGTACTAGAATGTCACTAAGTGATTTTTGAAAGTTTTCCTGGCATTTTTCATTGTAGGTGGCATATATTGCTTCCCCAATGCTTTTTAATTTCCTTTTTGTGACCTCAGGTTCTCTCTGACATTGTCTCTTGACATTTGTGTTAAGTTCAGTCAGGGGTCCTTTCCTAGCCCCTCTGCAAAACTTACTTATAGGGAAGGTAGATTGTAATTGAGAGTTGAATAAAAGACAGGCCTGGCGGCTGGTCAACGAGTGATCTTTTTTCCCTTCTTTACTTATTACTTTGCCCTCATTCCAGTTCTTTGAGGAAAACGCTGTTAGGTATGCTTCTTTTTCGGTTTTGCTTCTCCAGTTGTAAAATTTTTCATCAATGGTTCTGTAATGCCGCATGAAGTCTTCCCGTTTTATGTGTAGCCCAGGGTATTCTTGAAAATGTTCATCGAAGATTTTAAATCTATCTTGCAGCAATCTAGCAGCAAACTTCACCGGGAATCCTTTCAGTTTTGCTTAAACTTTTAGTTTCTCTAAGAAACACTCTTGCCCAAGCACAGTCAATCTTTAAAGACGTCTTTGTTGCCTTGGCAGAGGATATGGGATTTGATATTGTGTTCTAATTAAACACAAGTTGGAACTCTCCACGCTGCTACTTGAACTAGCTAACTGCTCGAAATTTAAGACAAATTGCGCGCCAAAAACTAAGGAGCTCATGTAACATGTAATACGAGCCGCGTTTGCGGACCACTTTATTCATTCATGAACTAATAAAAAGTCTACGAAGGAATGGACCATTGCCATTCTTCATCGATTTTTTTATTAAGGAATTACGGAAATACTAAGAAAACACAACCTTGAAATGTATTTTGTAGCCTAGAAGAACACTGTAAATGGCTGTTAGGCACCCTAAAGTTAAAAACGACCCGATTTAATCTTAATCAAAGTCTAAGAAGAATCCTCTCCTTCGACCGCCATCTTGAAGTCTGCTTTTTAGTCCATAGTTCATTTCACCATATCCCCCAGAGAAAGGGCATAAATACAATTAAATTCTTCCCCAGGGTAGAGGGATTCGAAGTTTGTGTTTCAGTCCCCCAACGGCCGTGAAACAAAATGGCGTCCGAATAGGAACGTTGTCGAGTAACGACCTATTTTGCGCCATGGGGGAAGGAAAATCGATTCAAATGTGAAAAATTTTAACATACGTTAGTTCTGCTGAACTTCTTCTTCTTGTTTTAGCCTTGCAATGTTGACCCCAAAGCTCGTAACCATTAAGAATTTAACGTAAAGACCCTCCAAACTGCTGCCGTGACGATTTCCTAACTTTTACCTATTCATCCACGGACATATGGCTGATGCCGACACCTTTGCAGGGCTAACTCTTATGAATTAACTACTCCTCAATACGGTTTGGGCGAACTTGATTCAAGTCTTGAAGATTTGGTTTGCCCCATTTCGATTCAAAGTAAGGTAATTAATTTGGGCGTCGTCAAGGGTGACTATAATTTAATTATGGTTGCTATGGTAATGGTATTGCATGGAATGATAGATAATTTCCATAGTAATAACCTCGCCGAAATTTGTTAAATTTGATTTTCTACAACGACCTGGAATGAAAAAATAATATTTTTGCCTCGTTTTCACGTTGTAACCATGCCTTAACGTGCCTGAGTTACAACTCAATTTCATTTTAATCGTTATTTCAATAGCTAAAGATTTCGCTGAACCCCTCTTGGCCAACATCAGTGAATCACGTCTCATTTGATCCATCTTTTACTTTTAGATGTCTATGACCGTGAGATATGTCTCATTTGTGGTAACGATGGCAATCTATCCAAAACTCCCTGCTATCAGCAACCGATTCACGAAGAAACATGCCTCTTAGATTGGTTTAAATCACAACAAGAAGAAAACAACGAACCGTTCTGCCCATACTACCGTGCAAAGCCACCACTACCTTAATAGAAAAAGTAGCTGACAGACCCTCAAGAAACCCACCATCTATGAAAAGCATTTGTGATCAGAGCAGATGGGAGCGAGTCGAAAGGAGATATCAAATCCGAAACAGGACCTGGGATGAAAGCATTCTCTTCACTCAAGATGACGACTTCATTAGTGCTATGTGGGAACTTCTCCCCATGTATGTCTACCTTTCTAGAGGGGAAGATGGTACATTTACATTAACAACGTATGATTTGGACCAGCAACGCCTCATTTCTGTTTATTTAGCTTCTAACATAGAGGCCATTCGCCATATTAATTTTGCTTTAGCCAATTCGCAGAGCATGTAAGTTTTTTTGGATTGTAAAAATAAAAAACGTGTTCATTTTATTTATTTAAAATGAAAATGACCGTAAGAGTTTTATAATTTGCACAAACGAAGAGAAATTAGGACAAATTCCATGTTGTAAACAACCTATACACTCAGATTCGTGTCTACTTGATTGGTTCCATTCCTAGAAAGACCAAAAACTTTAACCTAATAGTCCTTACTGTCGTGCTGAACCACCCATGAGTATGCTGGAAAAAACTTAAACAGATTCAAGAGAAATAAAGAAACTGCTTTTCCAATAGCTCTCGCCTTTGCATCATTACATCTCTTGTCAGTTGACTGAAAAACATCAAAACATAATTCTGTTTTGGTTTCAAATAAACACCATGTCATCCCAATAGTTAGTTTTGCTTTATCCAACTTAAATGGCATCATGTAATTTTTGTTTATGTAAAATGAAAAACGTTGATTTGCACACATTAATGTCTTTTAATTTTCGACGTGACAGCGTGATGTCATTCCTTGAGTATTGCGTGAAATTTCACCCTCGTTGCTAAGAAAGCGTGACCTTAATGTTTTCCTTAATGTGACACCTTTTTCTTGTGACCTCATTCCATGGGTGTTGCGTTTTTACCTTTTTTGCCATTACTGCAATTTAATTGGTCAATTTAGGTCACGTGGTACAAGATACAGTCTACTCGCTATACCACCGAGATATACTACTGTCAAAACCCCTCAAAACATAAGCCCTTTTTATTATTTTATTTTTTTTGCAGTTTATTTCAAGAGAAGTCAATCGAGAGGTTAATCGACGATTAATTTTCTTATCCCTATGTGGGGAATTTCCTGATTCCCAGAGACACTGAAGACTCGCGTAAATCCACAAGTTTTCTGTTTATTTATTGTTCCGAATTCACTCCAATGATCACAAAAAGATTCTAAAGATCACGCGTTTCTTACCGGAAACGAGATATCACATGATTGAAACTCGATATGAAATCAACAATAGCTAAAACGAAACAATAATCACAAGTTTATTAGCGTGACGACTTGTCACGCTACAGTCACAAAAGTTCTCCACACCTAGGATAGCTAATCTAGGAGAAAAATAACGTTTCTGAAAGCAGATTTATTCCGGTTATTAAGAGCTACGCGGCTACGCGCGAACAAAAAAAATTGGAGGGAAATAGATGGCGGAAAGTGAGAGTTTATAAGGAAGTGTAAGCCAAACGAAAGACTGAAAAAGAAAGCAGAATTTTCGCATGCAGCAAAAAATATTTTGTATTCTTAAACTGTGTGATACATAAGGTGTATAAAATGCATTTCAATTTTGATATTCGTTTATTCAGAGGCTCGTCATAGTTTATTTAAAAATACTCGTTGGACAGCTTTCTGAAATTGGTCAAAAATACTCTTTCTTTCTTGGTTGATTTGCTCAAGTCCAGACCAGACCATTAAAAACTCCGCTTGATTTCTGCTAATAAGATGTTTGGCAGCAGAAAATTATAAGAAATCTTGCACTTGTTGATTTTCTTCAAACTGTTAGCGGTATTGCTAGCGTGACAGCCGGTTATGCAAATTAGTTCATTAAGCAAACTCCGACCGTTTTATATTAGTAGCTCACTAAATCTTAGATTTTAACCATTTTAAGTAGAAAATGTAGCAGGACAGAGCTTTAAGACCACACCGATTAACACTTTAAACATTTTAAAACGCCAAAATTTGACAAATTTTATTATCTCGTGACGAAAGACGTCAACAACAACCTATCGAATATCATAATTTGATTAGCGCTCGCAAACTCTTTTTTAAAAATTTGGCTTCTGTTATTTCATATTTGAGTTCTGACAGCTTACGCTATTCAAACCTGTATTAACATTTCAAAACCAAACCACAGTATTCTATTTGGTGTAACCGGCGATAACAGCACTCACTGAAATACACCGTGACCTCTGTCACGTAATTCAATTGTGTAATTATCCTGAATTGCTTCTCTCTTCGTAATAAAGCAGCGATTACATCGCCTTTTGGATCAGAATTCTGGTGATATGATGTCGCAGGGGTCAAAAAAGGGCCTTTTTTGCAGCTTTCACTTTTGAGAGCTCTAAAAATTTTATTTTAACGTATTTCCAGAAACTAATGTGGTTTTATTTACTTGTTACCAAAGATATTGGGCAAAGTTTGAGGGAAAACTTTTTTCCGATGCGAAATGCCCTGGACCGCTCTTACAGAGATCGCCACTTAATTCATAGATTGCATAGAGCTGTTACCTTGGAAAGCGATCTGTATTCAGGAGTGAGACAAAAACCTTTGATTTCGAAGAATGTCTTGGATAAAGTTTACAATTTGGAGAAAATTAGTTTTGCCAAATAGAAAGTGCTCTTACTTTTTCTTTATTTATCTTGTCCTAAGGAGTGTTTTTCAAATATTTGCGAACGGCTATTTATAAATAACTCATTTTGATTATTTCGTTTTGACCCAACTTTGTTCATGTTTGTGATTAACGAAATAATTTGTTGTTACAAGTTTTTTGGTCTCTAAACTGTGGTACGGTTCTCATTGGCAATTCACTCTGATTTCCTTTATCTGTCTGAAATAAGCTTAACGTTTGGTTCATGATTTTCAGATTTTGTAAGCATTTTCGTAAATTATCTCATTAAGTTTAATTCTACCAGTACACAAAGTTCCTGTATGAAATTGAAGAATTTATTTTGTATATGTTTAAGCGAAAGATTCCTTTTGGGAGAATTGCTCCTTCGTTTGTTTCATTCATGTGATGCATAAAACTAAATTCACATTTTTGAGCCTGAGTAAAACCTTAATTTTGCGTGAAATACTTTACAGGAGAAGATGTTCGTTTACCAGCAGAGTCTGTGATTGAAGAAGACTGTTTGAACATCGATGAAGACGTGCATTCTTCACCAGCCGAGGCTGATGAACGGAAGTAACCTGTAAAAAGAGTGAGTCATAATGATGTTCTGAAAATGCACTATGAATGATTCTAAAAAAAAACAGAAATTGAAATTGCAAATCCATCTTTTGGAGCAACAGGTTAATGCCAGCAAAACCTTTGCAACTGCATTAAATGCAAATTTTGTAGTTTTGTTATTTTTTGTCCGTTTCTGACACTGATACATTTGAAATGGTGAGTAGTGTAAGAAGTCCTCCTAAAGAAATATTCTGGGAAAATGTTGCTTTTGTACAATTTATTATAGAACATATTCTGTTCTCAAATGTAATTTGATGTAATAAAACAGACTCTTAAGTCAAAATTATTTTAATGTGTTTTATTTAATCAGAAACCCCCTGAATTGATCTATGAATTTCTATATTTTATAGGGAGTTAAATTAAAAGCGAACCTGATTTCATAAGGCAGAAATACCAAAATTGTCAGAAAAAGGTGTTGCAGATATGGTCTCGGATGACCTTGCCATTCTCTGGACCGTGGAAGCAAACAAGATTTGGCTGATCATGAGCCTTAGCATGGCCACTCTTGTTCTTTTGTGGGCACTGTTGAACTCTTGCTGCTTGTCAGTGACTGGATTCGGGTAAGGGGTCATCAATTACGGCTTGCAAGGGTAACCACTGTCACCTAACAGTAAACCATCTTCCAAGGACTGGTGTTGGTCATTTAGTCGTTGGCCAATTTTTGAATCCCTAAATATAAAGCTATTATGGGTGCTGCGTGGCCATCGTGCTACTATGTTAGTAAACGTGCCTAACATGAAACCGAAAATCGGTGATGTGACCATTTCTTACCTATGATATAGAAAAATCATCTCAGTTTATAACAACGATGTACTGCAAAGAGAAACAACAATAATTGCGTCTATGATGAACTGGAGTAACTGATAAAAACATTTAATTTACTTGGATAACCTTTTCATTATTTATTTAATTTGTGTTTTAAATGTTTTGAAATTGGGAGACTGTATCATTTTGAAATCCTTGGTGATTGTTGCACTCTGTTGGCCATTAGCTATGCAATATATTCACAAATATCCCACTTTTTTTGTTGTTGTTTTTTCCTTGCTTTTTTCTTTTCTTACAATGTGTCGCTAAAATATTCGTGTAATAACTTTGGTTAATTTTTCTAGTGTGTTTGCAAACCAAACTCTACTCATACTATTTGAACCCAATAATTGTCATTTATTTTGTTTTCAAAAAAGTTGTCAATTGGGAACAGAATGTATGTGAACCGAAATGTTTAACAATATACAAACAAACAATTTATACCCTAAATTCCTACTTAAAAAATATTTTTATCACTTCTCCCATATCCTGAATATGTGAAACTGTAATCTATTAACTCCCAACAATGCAACCCCATAGCAGCTGTTTTGCCAGAAAACTCAACCTAAAACCCTCTATTAGGGGAGTACCCCTCCCTGTAAAAGTTTATTAGACAAATTTTATGCAACACTAACTATGTATTTTAAGTATTTTACCTAGCTTTGTGATTGCAAATTGCTTGCACATTCATGGAATGGAACCCTTTACGATTGAAAAAACCGTTTTCGTTTTCATGTGGTGCCTGAATCTTGATGTGAGTGCTGTCAACACAGCCAATCACCCCAGGAAGGAAACCCCCAAACCCCCCCCCCCCCCTTTCATGTTTGATCGGTAAAAAATAATAATCATGGTCGCACTTCCCCCCAACCCATTCATGTTCACCACAAACGTGATGCAGTTGTCCAATCCCGGTGCTCAGTGCAATACAAAAGTATCTTTTGTAACCAACTGTTGATTAAGTAAGTTTTGACAGAGGCAACTAATCAATTCACGTATACCGAAATACACAACCATCTTCAATTTAACGAGGGCTTCATCAGCCCTTGTTGATCTATTAGCCTTACAAATGCTGGAACTGTCCCAAAAGTGCAAAATGATCTTATTACACCAGGGTGGGTTGTTCAAAGCTGGTTCAAGATAACCCAGGGTCAGTGTGAAATTTGAATTCAGATCTCAAAGCTTTAAAAAAAATTTGTGCTTATCGGCCTTTGAACAAACGAACCTAGGCTTGAATCTTGTCCATGTTATTCATTTGACCAACCTAGATGGAGAAAATAATGATCATCAAGACAGTGCTACATTGCTCATCTATAATTTAACCAGTAGGTTATTTTGCAAAAAGGAAACTGTTCTTTGCGTTTACTTTTTTTGATCGGAAAACAAGTAGATATTGACCAAAATCTGCTCGATTTATGATATCCTAAAAAGCATTTATTTGGAACGGAGATAAATATCGTGATGTTAACCAATGTGCTCGTTGTAAACTCTAGTGACTTGCACGCGCTGTGCGATGGTTTGACGGGAGTTTTAGTAACGTTGAGGGAGAACTGCTGCATTGTGGATAACAACATACATGTTTCTGTTTTATGAAATGAGTTCTTATGTCTTGTGGATAGGCCATCTCAGTTATACGAAAAAAAATTTACAGCTTGCATGCTCAAGTTTACATCTTACTTACATTTTGAACCACGGGACATTGTTGTCTCTAATGATACGTGAAGTTCTTGTTTCTCAAAGTTATAAAATCATCAAATTATGAACCCTGTTAAATATTATTGACAATTTACTTGAGGAGCAAAGCTGTATGACACTTTGCAAAAGTTTTTTCAATCACTTAGAGGTTATACTCACATTGTTTAAAGGATGTATTGCTCTCAACATGAATCTTATTTTTTCTTCAGTGAAATTTCTCTTACATAATTTATATTGGTGGCTTTTCGGTAAACTGAGAACTTTCCCCTTCATCCATAAAGACGATGTTTTAACTTCAGTGTGGTAAGAACTAAGGAGTACTTCACACTGGACAACTGGCCATTCGCACCAAGTTTCAACTGACTGAATATTGTTTCAAGTGCACCTCCATTTATGCGCAGAGGCCACATGTAGTACGCAAGGAAGATTGTAGTAAAGTACTTGCAGAACTCAGTGAAGCCATAACATATGAGTCGTGTTAAATCCCATGTCTACAGGAAGTATCAAAGATACTTTTTATTAGCTTGTAATTGAAGAAGAAATCTTAAAATGACAGGTAGAAATTCAGAAAGGAAATTATTTGCAGTTTGCCTTCAAATCTTCCTAATTTCAAGCTGGTGGAATAGCATTGATCAGAAAGCGGAAAGTAGCCGGTAAATGCGAGAGAAGAATAATCAGACTGTCCAACAATAAACTTGGGAACAATTATCTCCGATAATTTATTCGAAAAGGTTTCAGTCCTCTTTGCTTGTGGTGATCTTTTAAGGACTCATGTTTACCTGTGTGTCTTAGGCAATTTGTGCGCGAATCTTGCTAAAGTTTACTCTTATTCTGATGAGTATTGTGGCGCAATTTGCTTTGATGTCTGTGGTAACACGACAGCTGTTAATTCAGTAATATAAGCAGGAGCAGCTCAGTTTGCATGTGAAGAGTTACCCGTACCCTTAAAAGCAAAACAAGTAAAATATTAATTTCTTTTCCTTGTGTTTATGTAAACTTTGGCTTTGTCTTTGTGAAGGTTGCATGGAGAGATCCCAAAAAACATCATGTTTTGTGATGGTAACCTTAAGTTTATTCAATTTGCTAAGCAGGCGAAAGTCTCTCAATACCACATTTAGATAAATGCGTCGTAGACCAAGCTCGAGGTCAAGATATCTGGATAGTAGCCGATTTATTTTTTTGCGTTTTTATGGATCTAGACGACGCGAGATCCATTAAAAAACGAAAAGAAAAAGAGCGAGGCTAATATCCAACCATCTTTACCGAAAACAAGCTTGGTCAATAAAGAATTTATTATATGGAAAAAAGATTTCGCTTTATTAAGAATCAAAATTGACTTGTTTGTTTCGAGAAGCGGTAGAGAAAGCCAACTGTGTTTGTAGCACAATAAACTCACTAGAGTGGTTTATGATTTCTTTGTTTTGACTGTCTCTTGTCACTTTTTGTGACTCCATCGCCGACGATGGTATTGTTCACTGGTTACTATAAACCACTCTTACGGACAGAACTTTCCATTTAATAACAAAAGGATATAACAGGTTTATGTTTTTTTAATCAGTTCACGGATACTATGGGAGTTTAGTAAATTTGTCTGATTCGCAGCTGATTGATAACGTTTCTTTACTTTTAATAAAGCGGCAAAAGAAACGCCATAAGTTTAAAAAGTTAACGTAGGTTTTGCATTAGGTTTTTCATTCATCGATGGACAGAAACTTTAAAAGCTTAGTGTAATTGCTTTCATCGATATTATATGTCGTATAATCCTAGGTTAAACAATGGATTGCGACCCCCTCAGATGAAGATTAAATTTTAAAGCGTGAAAACTCACCACAAATCATTCCTAGAGTTGATTTAGTCGAGGATAAGTGCAATACTGAACGGGAATCTTTTAACAATTGATGGTGGGTAGAGTTTCTCTTTTTGGGGCTTTGTGACACAAAAGGGTCTGAGATCTCTCTTTATTTTCAATACGTGTTTTTACGGCACACCGTTTGACCGGGTGAGAATATCAGTGATAAACACATAAGTCTTGAAAGATTTACGTTTCAAGAAACATTCCTCATGCTAGGGCGATTTGATTTGATACATGAACGTCAGACAGAAAGATGCCTCGAAGAAACAATTTTTGATTAAGTCAATTGCTGTTTCACTGAGAATTGATAACTTTGACATTTACTTTTTTTATAACTTTCCTGTATTAATCTTACTGTAGTCGATTTACTTTTAATTAGAAATTACTGCCATAAATGAATTGAAACTGATTCATTGATTTTTTTTTCCATTTTTCTATTTATATCAATTTTAAAACGAAATGAGGAGCTAGTCCACAGTATGTCGCTCGCAGTGCATCTTGGGCAATGAAGAGAACTCAGTTTAGTGTTCTGGTAAACTGACTTTGTTTGCACTAAACTGCTAGGTATGTTAATGATTATTTTGTAAAGCATTCCTCACTAAAACCATCAATATTATCCTTTCGGAAATTCTGCAAATCATTGTATTTTGTGGTGAAGAACGAGTTCGCAGAGGTCCATATATCTATTAATTTCGCTCCAGATTACGCCGTTAACTTTGAGAGTAACAATTTCCTAGTTAAGCAAAACAATAAATTCTACACTAATCCACAATTGTTCGATCTTATGAAAAAATATTAGTGGAGGCTGCCTTTCGGCAGGAAGTCCAAGTATCTATTCATTCCGTTCCGGATTACGCCATGAAAAATTAATGTATCTCTTTTATTCGCATATTTTTAGTATTGCCATGGGCATCGTACAATATCTTCATGTGGTGCTGTTTATATTGAACTTCACTCTCCACACTGTGGCACAGACAGCAGTAAATTGTCAAAACTTCAAGTTTGTTATCGATGAAAATGTCTCCTACAACCACATTTTTGAGGGTCACGTATTTCGAAGATTGACAGTCTGTGGCGCCGCTCAGTGTCACATGAAGTGTAAAGATGACTGCTTGTGTGTCTCCATGAATTATTTTCCACAGTCTCGTGAAAATAACTGTGAACTTAATGATGCTAACAAAGACATGGAGCCAGCGGCAATGAAATGGAGGAAAGGAGGGAATTATTATGATTTAGTGAGAAATTTCACGGTAAAGGTTAGATAAAATTGTTTATATATAACTTTCTTCCCCGGCACATGAATTGGTTAAGTAACAGCTCAGACGTTTATCCTTTCACTCATCCTTTATTCATGCAGGTTGCTCAGGTGCGTGCATTAACTAAATTCAATGGGCTTCCATAGTAAAAGGCATCAAAAGAAATCGTAAGCTAATGAAATGCTAAATTTTGCTGTAGGGTGGAGACAAAGACATCTCGGGGAAGCATCGCTGCATCAACAGATGCTGCAGACCCAATCCTTGTCTCAACGGAGGGGTATGTCAGGAGATCTGTGACACCCACGGCATCCGCTTTTCTTGTGGCTGTCCCAACAAATATACTGGTCAGCGGTGTGAGAGGACAAAGCTGAAGAGTTGTGAGGACACCGTCAAGTACGGTGCCTCGACATCAGGAGAATACGAGATCTTTAATTCAAACAATGACCCGTTTTCTGTTTACTGTGACTTGCAGTCTGAACCAAGTTTTGTATGGACACTGATACAATCGTTTTCCTTGGCTAAAAAAGATACCTTTGAGAATAAACCTTTTGGCGTAAATTTTGAGATTAATAATGACAAAAAAAAAGTGGATTGGAACGGGTACCGACTATCCTTATCACAGATGAAGTCTCTTGCTGATCACTCCACACATCTGAGAGCAACTTGTAACTTTTCTACAGATGGTCTGCAGTATACGGACTACGCACGCGCAAAACTGGCAGGTCATGACATCTTTGGTAACTGGACCATCTGTCAGATGTATGAATATGTTAACATCCGAGGAATCAATTGTTCTAATTGCACCGCCCTGACAAGACAGAAATCAAATACGTCTTGGACCATAAGGAGTTACAAAAGCAAAGAAAAAGGATGTGATTTTGATGGAACGCCAGGTGGAATCAACGCGGAATACAATTTCGGAGAGTATGGGGACGGAAAAATGAATCCCACTCACCGCTGCACTTCATCAAATGCTTCTACAACCCAACACTGGTTCGGAGCTAAATATGACGTGTAACTTTCTGTGGATTCATTTTTTTTTTTTTTCAGAAAAGGCAAACTGGCCCACGACGTACAAGGACCCATTGAAACAACGCTAAGAACAAACAATGACATCTTGCAACCGGCTACAAGTGGAGTCCACTTAGAGTTGAGCTTGAACTAAAAGTCTCTAATAATAATTCAGATATTTACACTGGCTCTTTATCACTGAGGAATGAAGATACACGAGAGCAATGTTATCTGCAACCTTAGACATGTTGTGTCCATGTTAAAAACTATGGAGTTTTCGTTTTTTAAGGCAGTCTTTTAGAACGTACTTTAATTTCTACTAAACTTTCATTTTTTCATCTGATATTTCTTTGATAATACATACAAATTCGAAAAGTCAAAAGCTCGATGAAATTTTCCTTTCTCGTATCCATCTTTGAAAACCTTCTTTAAACGCGCCATTAGTTTATTTATCCAAATTATTTTCGGGCAACCGACTAATGCTAAGTTTAAATAATCGTGTTAGGATCCAGAGATATTTTAAAATAGTGTACAGGGAAACCAAAGCGATGTGCCATGAATTTTGAAAGTCTTTTAACGTGATCACGAGTATATAAGTGGTAACTATGAATATAAAGCTTTGTTTATTTTAAAATTTTAGGGACTCGGTTAAAACTGCGATGCGACGTCAACAAAGTAGATATAACAGTTCTATTTCATTCTTTGAGAAAACTGTTACAACTCGTTGGTTACCTGTGTATCCAAAACGGCTTCAAAAGTGATGAAAATCTGGATGGGCTGGCGCTGAAGGGATTATTATTATTATTGTATTCAATTTTACAGTCATCGCGGAGTTTCTTGGTATAGGTAACACAACATGATTTTGAGTGCAACGTGGTGTTAATAAACGCGAGTAAATTTTAAAAGGTAACAAAAGCTGAAGCGATGAAAGGAATTTTGAAAGTTTTTCAACTTAATCATGAAAGATGTTCTCGTCGCAAGTATGCCTGGGATTATTGGTACGAGTAAATTTTAAAAGGTAACAAAAGCTGAAGCGATGAAAGGAATTTTGAAAGTTTTTCAACTTAATCATGAAAGATGTTCTCGTCGCAAGTATGCCTGGGATTATTGGTACCCTCTCAATGAATTTTATGCTGCACGACCCTTTTTTCAACAGATGGGTGTGTCAGGAGATTTGCGATACGCTCAGGATAAAGTGAACCTTTTCCGAAAAGTGCATAATTCAGCGGTGTGTGACATCTGTAAAACGGCATCCGTACCTCGGCAAGGCTATATTATTTTTTAATTCGTCCTATCAAACGAATTTTCTTTACTTATTATTGAAAATAAGTGTCAGCTTCGTTATTTTAATTTGAGTTTAGGTTTACGGAGAACTCTTCATCAAAATCGAATTTGCTAAGTGCAGCAAGAAAGTTAGTATCTTTCTTAAGTGGGTAATATGTAAATAAAGCTTTGCTTGTTCTTGTTCGATATAAAACCGTAAGGAGACCTAGTGCAGTATAGACCATAGTCAAGTTTATTGTACCTATTGTATAAAGTCAGAAGGTTTTAACGTCTCTCAAAGGGCGTATTTCAAATTTAGTCCATGTTTACGAGACAACCATCAAGATAGTGTTTTTTGAAAGCTCTGATCGGCAATTGAAATCAAAATCTGTTTCAGGAGAAAATTTTAATGGACAATGCTACAACAAAAACTTGGTTCATAAACAACTATTTGACGAGACTGAAAAGTGTATCAGGATCAGCCAGACACGGCAAAGTGCGAAAAGTTAAGTCATATTTGATATTCAAACTTTATCATAGCATTTCCGCTCTATCACCGATATTTGATATTCTAAGTAGAAATAAAATTGCATTGTCATCGCTGAGCTGGTTTGAACTTTTCCTGGACCCAAAGTATTGTTTTTAGGGGGTTTTATTCGGTAGCCCATATCTGCAAAAACAACAAACACTTTTCCAAATACAATACAGTATTATCGAAACATACAGTAGCCCACTAGTGCTACTGCTGCACACTGGAAAACAAACACCTTCCTGAATAAAAACTTGCTTCCTCTGTGAAATTGTTTCTATTTTCCATGCAAGTGTAAGCCTGTTGCATCGAAATGCCCTCCTCCGTAGAAATGAGCCTTCTCCTTAGAAATGGGCCTTCTCCGTAGAAATCAGCCTCCTCCGTAGAAATCAGCTTTTTTCGTAGAAATCAGCTTCCTCCGTACAAATCAGCCTTATCCATACAAATCAGCCTCCTTCGTAGAAATCAGCCTCCTCTGCACAAATCAGCCTTCTTCATAGAAATGAGTAGATATCAAGGAACTGGTAACAGATAAAAGCCTGGGTCCTAGGTTACCTTTTCCGCCATATTTGATAACGGCGAACTTTTGCAGCTCCTATGGCGAAAATCTGGGCCAGTATTCCACGCCGAATTATTGCCCCAAATGTGGCACGAAATAGCAAGAGGGTTAGTGATCGTTTCTTTTTTTTGGCTTTGTTTGAAATGTTCCTGCATATTTTATGTAAAGCCTGATAAACGATGACCGAGTAGGCCACTAGCCTGCTCCAAACAAGAGGCATTAAAACTACATATTTCAGGTATTACATTTCAGTGTAGCTTGGTTTGAGTGTTGTCCCAGAAAAGCCCTTATGGGAAGTACAGGGGTCAATAAATATTGTTTTGTCAGTAGTGTGTTGTTGAGGCCTTGAATCGTTGCTTTATTGTTACAGTATTTATCAATAAAGGGCAAAATTACTGAGCGCTGATTGGTTGAGAGAGAGGGCATTTTTTCTTAATCGAGGGCATTTTTAGTAATCAAGAGAGGGCATGATTACCTTGTTCAGTTAAAAGCACCTTGTTGTTTTTCTGTTGGCAGAAACGCTCTGTTGAAATGAGCTTTGTTTTCTAGACTTTTGGCAGTGTATCACGACACAGTTTTGGAGAATAAAATTTCATTGAATCGATTGGTCAGTTCAATTTGATTGATGATTTGCCGTAGCGCTAAACAGGCTTCCCAGATAAAAATAGACTGCGCGCGTGATTTTCCTTCGTATAAATTTTGCCCTTTATTGATAAACAAGTAATCCCATGAGACCTCGTACTATTAAGGATTAATTGCACTTGAGTTTTCAAAATTTTCCAAATTTTGGAAACTTTTGAAAACTCTCGTGCAATTAATCCTTAATAGTACTTGGCCTCATGTGATTACATATACTAATATAATTAAAGGGAAACACCAATAAACATAATCCGGGCGCACAACACCTCAAAATGTTAGTTGTGATGTTTGAAAATTGGCAATACCAAGAAACCCTAGGGTACTTGTGTTACCAACAAGCTTGGAAGTTGCTATTGCCTCATTTTACAAAATAATTTTGAAATCCCTTAATTTTCTCTTTCACAATTCAATGTGTTAGAGAGTGTGGTAATAGAATAGTATTTCCATTTGGGTTATGATCACAAAACAATCACAGATCTGCTACAGGTCTACCATAGTATCACCATGAGTGTTTGCACCCTTAAAAGAAGACTTCGGAACTATAATCTTGTGAAAAGGAACATCAATGCTGATGAAGACTTAGTTTGGAACATCATTAGAAGTGAAATGCAAAGACCAGGGCAGCTTGCAGGTTACAGGTGGCATATACTTTGACTCAAACACCATGTACATGCTCCAAGGAGGCTTGTTGCTTAAGTTCTTCATGAACTAGATCCCAATGCCAGTAAAGCATGGATGAGAAACAACCCACACCATAGGATATATCACTCACATGGACCTAACCAGTATTGGCATACTGATGGTGAGATATTAGTTTTTTAAAAACAAGCTTATAATTTATTTCTATTTGATCCATTTTATAATGGCAAGCCCTGTTTATCTTGGCACTTTTATGTTTTAAGGCATTGTCATATGATTTATGCTCACCAGGCTGCTTTAAATTTCTGAAATTTTTATTCAAGAATTTATACATAAAAAGGCATTCACATCTGGACACTGTTTTACATTATTGCTGAAGGTTAGTTTTTAACCAAATGCCCCTCTGTGTGTATGTGTTTTATGTGCTGGGATAAAATGCAAGAAACAGATTTTATTCTAATACTTATTTCAAAATTTCAGGTTATGATAAATTGAAACGATTAATTTTTCCCATTCATGCAGCTGTAGATGGTTACAGCAGGAAAGTTACGTGGCTTAAAACTTGCCAATCTAATAACTTACCCTCTGTTCCAGCATGTATTTAAAATGTGTGCAAGAACACAAAGGATGTCTGTTGTTGGTTTGCTCATTATCGCTGGGATGCAGTGCTTCCTTTATTCTGACAATGCACCATTCTTTGGGGAGCTTGCTCACAGGTATGGAAGTCCCACTAGAAATCAGAGAGTGGAAAACTGGTGGTCTCATTTCAGGAAGCCAATGGCAAGTTGGTGGATCAACTTTTTTTAAAGATTTGGTTGACAGTGGAAAAGTGGATCTTGAAAAAGAAATACATAATAAATGTCTGTGGTTTTGTTTCAGTGGTGTCCTGGAAAGTGCTTAAAATGACATGAGGAAATACTGGAATACACACTATATAAGGCAGTCATGCCACAAAACAGTTGCAGGAGTTCCTGATACTTTGTACTTCTTGCCAGAAAACTCTGGTGGGACTGACTGTCTCATTCTTTTCCCACAAGAGGAAATTGATGATATGAAGTTGGAATGTCAGGATGCAGAGGATGAGAATGTACCTCAGGAGTATTTTGAATATTTAATGAAGGCTGAGGGTATCCAGTATCCTACTACATATGATGAGGCTCTCATTCTGTTTTCATATTTAACAAGAGTTGCAGATGTTTAACTTTCCATCTATTCAATTTTAATACTGCATTCAGCATTGCTTTCTCAAAACATTAACTGTACAAGAAATGTGTTTAATGGGAAAAGTTAGCATGATACTTTCTGAATTATAAAAACATCTACCATGCTATCTAATACATGTATGTTTGCTCATCAATAAGGCAAATCTCAGATAAACTGGTACAAAGTGTACAATCAATTTCAAGCCCCAAATAAGGTTCATAAATGCGAAAACATTTTGGTTGCAACTTTCAGTAAAGAAATTACATTATTGCTGATAACACTTCACATTGTTTTTGGTTTCTAGCTTAGAAATTGGAAAATTAAAAATTGTTTTAATTTTAGGTTTTTATGCACTACTCAACTAGCATGTAGTTTGTCTTATACTTAGTTATGGAAATGTTTAATTACATGGAAGGTCCAACTTGAGGGATGACCATTAATGACGAGTTAAACAACACTCAAAGATAAAAATCTTTTTACTCTTAACCCTTTAACTCCTAGAAGTGACTAACATGTAATTTCTCCATTTGATATCCCTACATTCTCTAACAAACAGTTAATGAGAAATTACTCAAAATTATCAGGAGGAAGTTTTAATCTTGATCTTACACCAAATTCTCAGGAATTGTTTGACAACAAGAGAAGAGAATTAACAATCAGATCTTGGGAGGTAAAGGGTTAATGTAATATACCATTACTGGTATGTTTTAACAGTCTTATAGGGTTAACAACTGGTCATTTGATACTAGAAAACAAACTCTAAACTTCAAGGACTGCATGACTTCATTTTGTTGTTACAATAAACCATGAATGTACATAAGTACATGTAGCTATGTATTGTAACTACACTGGAACTTAAATTTTAGAAAAAGCCAAACCCACAACTCTCAATGAGGGCAGATGACATAGATTCACAAAAGGCATCATATGTGTCATAATGAAGTGGAAAGGTTATACTGGGGCCACAAGTAGAAGCTGTTGGTCAGCATGGACAATTGGCACTACAGAAATACTTTAATTTTACAGTAATCTTATTTGGCAAACCCAAAGGTGGAACTTGTTCTAAGCCACTGATAAACTTCAGCATGTGACTTACAGTGGCAGAGTCATTTTCACCTGTAGAAATGAAAATTGCTACAAACATTTCAGAAGGGAACCTCAACGCTTGTACATGGTTTAGTAATTTGGAGATGCATCTATTTCTTAAGAGCCACTAAATTGCTTGAAGTTCAAGAAAATGGCAGGAAAATACTTCAAATCATCTGAGATTGAACATAAGAATTATTTAGCAAAGAGAGCATTTTACAAGTTTGTTGCAGGCAAATGATAGAGAGAACCATAAAACTAAAGTTTGCATCGGCAAATAAACAAAACCAGATTTTTCAAGCAATGTTTATATTCAGTAATTAATTGTATAATCCAATGGTAATATTTGGCACACAGGTCGTCAAAAAGTGTTTTGCCACCTTAAAAAATAAGTTTATTTCAAGAGCATTCACTCACTTCCTGTTTCACTGCAACCATTAAGAAGTCATGGAAGTATTTAAAGGTGTCGATTTCTTTTATTTCTGCACATTGGTACCATCCTCACTAAACTCAGCCACCACACTATCAAGGATGAGATCCCTTGTTGGCTCAAAGCTTATTGTGCCTTCCACAAAAAGAGGCTGTACAACATCCTTATTGCTTCGTACTTCCTCAAGGAGGCAAAATGACTCCAAGCTCATCCTTGGTTGATCTCACATTGGGATAATTGTCTGAAATTCTGTCATGGCATTGGGTCTAGAAAATGAAAAGTTTGCTTAAGTTATCAAAAAGACAAGCTCTTGCATTAAGTTATCTTTTATTAGCTATTTTGTACAAATTATGCTGTAATAAATTGAAGATCTCTGCTTCAATTAATAGACCTAAAATGAGATAAATTTTGCAACATAGAGATGTTGAAATCTGTATCTTAAGGCCTGGAAGGAAGGAAGACTTTGACTATACCAAATGACATAAACCATACAATTTGTTGCTGTTACAAAAACTATGATTTCAAAACAACCAGTTTTAAAAAAGAAATTATCACCTGATGTTATTACCTAATTTAGCTTTCTCTGTCAAATATATTGACGTTAACTAAAATCCTAGCCAAGATATAGTCAGAGTCACAATAACTACCTTGATATTGATTCCTTGGAACTCATTGTTTCCTTTGATGGCCCACCTCTGTAGCCTACAAATGATAGAATGTCCAGGATGTCATCTTTCATAAGAACTTGCCTCAGTTCTTCATCGGTGCTACAGCTCCTTACCTAAAATATAATTAATAAAGCAGAACACTAGAATATTTTAAATAAATTCTTATAGGACAGGCTGAGTGAAAAGGAGACTTTTTTATCCTCATAATTTACATAGTGACTGATTGTTCTTACCTCTTCAATAGCTCCTTTGTATTTCTCATTACGCACTTTTGGAATCCAGTCGTCAATAGATACACTATCAATGCCATCTACTACATAGCCAAAAGCCTCTTTTGACAGGAAGCATGGAGCAGGACCACCTTGGACAACAGAGGCTGCCATTAACTCTCCAGCTACTGTAAACTCATTATTAGCCAATGCTGCCATGCTGTTAACTGGCATTCCATCTGGAAATAGGTGCTGCTGGATGTGTTTGAGTACTTCTGTTCAATAGAAAAAAATTAAAGTTGTGAAAAGGACTCACTGTAATACTTCCTATACATTGTATGCATAACATGGAAACAAATAAGTGTGCTTCCCAAATTATCCCTTGCTTTAAAAAAGTACTATTAACATAATTCTTATTATCTAGAAGTTAAATCAATAAAGTTCATCTGTTAAGCAGACTGGATTGGCTATTAAGGGCATTATTGGCTATTAAGGGCAACCACAAATTCTATACTAGAGTTAGTTATGTGTACAAACTGTCTATCTAATAACAAACCTGTGAAAAATTCACGAAGTGGCCCTCCATCTTCAATAGCTGGTTCTCCACTAAAGGTCACCTTAAGTGGTTGTCTTGAATTGAACCATTTCTTTTTCCTTTCTTTGATGTAATCCTGAAACATGCATTTCCTCATTATAATTATCCTGGTCTTCTTACCAGAATCCAAATTTTGTGCGAGTGTTTTCACTACTTCTTTAAGCCACAACTTATTGCCTTCATGCTCACTACCTTCAGATGCAGGCTTATCTCAAGATGTTTCTTCTGACTCCAGGTATTCTTCTATTTGGCCATCCTTGTAAAGCTCTCCTACAGGGTCAGTCCAAGAGTCTGCACAGAGGTCAGCATGCATTTCAATTTCCTCCAGAGGAAATACCCTAGAGCAGGTTGGACAGGTACTGTTTCCTCTGGTAGGGTGGGAAGCCTTTGCATCAACATCATTACTGGTAGTGCCATAAGTGGGCTTTTGTGAGACACCTCTTTCCTGTGACTCTTCCACTGTAATGCCCGTATTAGTAAGAAATGATGGTCCTGGCTCACTGACTCTTGTACTACTCAATCAGAAGTACAACTTGGAAAAAGGTTTTCCAAGTTCTTCCTTGTACCAGTTAAGTATAAAAGGCTTTGCACTTCCAGGAAGGGTGTCTACAACAGTTTGGTCTAGATAGAGCAGGAAGTAATTTTCCAGTGAGTTAAACTGCTTGAAATATCTTCTGTGTTTTGCAGTTGCTGCTTTGAGAAGTTCTCCAGCAGTGACATTTGTGGGAACCATCAGCGGAAGAGTCCTGCTCTTTACCTTTTTCAAATGGCCATCTGCTTCCTCCATAACTCCTACTTGAATTTTTACCTCTTCAACTACTTTCAGTTTCTTAGCTTTTATCTTTTTGGCTCTCTCATCTTCATGAAATGACAACCTTGAATTTGAATTTGACTTCTGTGCACTTGTATCAGGAGGTGTTGTTACTGTTTCTCCTATAAAAATATGATACTAAAAGCTAATTAATTATTTAAAAAGCTGTCTCATCTACTAAGAAGTAATTCCACTGAAAAGAAAATTTTATATATACCTTGAAGCAATTTCAACAGGGCATGATGGACAATAAACAAGTTCAAAATAACAGGCAATAGTAAACATTTTCATTTTCTATCTCAGATCATGTCATGCTCCCTGGGAGAATTTTCCTTTCTCTTTCTGTGTTCAGTAGTGATCTGCATCACTACTGAAACTAAATATTTGTCATGGAAAACCTTGATTATAAGGCCTCAGATACACAATTTGGGGTTTTCCTTTTGTATTATTCAACTTCAGTACAAACTGTTAAGTTTTTCTAAATGAAAGTTAGGTCAAGTTTTGTCAATAAACACACATAATGGTAATGATCTAGTATAGGATCCCACTAAATATTCATAATGAAGATAAGAGTATGTTAAAATGGAATAATGTAAGCTTAGGTTTCTGGAAAAAATATTGAAAAAGGATATAGCTTTTGACATTCCACAATGAGTGTAGTGTCCAAATAAAAGCTAATTTAATTTCCCCTCTCGTATAATTTCCTCTTCCTCCTTTTCTTGTTCTTAAGGCCCAAAAAATCCAGGGGCATAAATAGCTTAGAGTGACTTAGTATCTTACCTAACACCCTAAGTGTCAGGCTCGGTCTCAGTTTCACTGTCCACTGAATATAAATTCGTCTTCCGATTCTTCTGGGCACAGGTACAAAGTAATTCTGTTGTAAGGTTTACCTAAATCTTTCTCTTAGTTTCGTAGAGTGAACTCTTTTTCTCGCTGACCTGGAAGATTCATGGCCAGCTGTCTATCTGGGTAAACCAGTTTCCGGCCCTTCTTCGAGTCAAATGCCTGGTCATGAGCCTGGCGTTTCACTAAGGCCTCTGCAAAGACTTCTGCATATCCAGAATCCTTTCTTACTTCCAAGGGCAATGTCTTGCCACGGTTCGGAGTTCTCACATCTGGGCCAATAAATCACATCAGGCCCATATTGATTAGCGCGAAGGGATCCTCTTCTTTCTTCTTCTGCCCTCTTCTCTTGGAGCCACTTGATCGAAAATGAGTCGACCTTTCTTCGCTTTTCTTTGCAGCATAGTTTTTGAAGCTCGCGCATTTTGTTGCACCTTCATCTGTTACATTTGCACTAGAGTCGTTTTCTACCTTTTGTCAACAAAAAGGGCAAAATTTTGAAAAAGATTTCAAACCAGCTCTACAGCTAGCTCAAAACATTTTTTCCAAGCAAAATGGCAAACAAAAATGGCGGGAAAGTGCAAAGCATGTCAGCGGTTGAGCAATGATGGGTTTATACTTTGTATAATATTGACATCCTGCAATACGTAATCGGGAAAATTTTGTGTTGTGTTTTGCAAATATTGTGTTGTGTTTTGTGAGATTTGCGTTGTGTTTTGCAAATACTGAGTTGTGTTTCGATGTATTGTGTTGTGTTTTGATAATACCGTGTCGTGTTCCGATGACGTTGTGTTGTGCTTCGATAATACCGTGTTGTGTTCCGATGACGTTGTGTTGTGCTTCGATAATACTGTTATGTTTCGATATTTGTTTGATGTGTTTGCAGATATGGGCCACCGTAGTTTTAAATATCATCTAGTTTTATTAATAAGATAATCGCATGTAAACTAATCAGTGGGGCCGAGTGAAATTGAGGATTGATGTAGCTTATGTTTTCAGAAGTTGCAGAACTTGACTAAGTCGCCACGAGGGAAGTCTCAGTGCGGAGAACACAAGTTATATAAATCCTTCATTTTTCGAAGAAACATGCGATTACTTGCTCATAACAGAGAGAGCGAAAGTTTATTTTATCAAGAAGACAAAAACGCGTACTGTTACACAATTTCGTGGGAAGCCATTTCAGTGTTCAGTTAGCATCAATGAACTATAAAAGTCACGAAAAAGCTGAATGAAATTTTGTTTTTGTATAAAAACACTAAAGCAGTGAATTCATCAATGAAATTCTAATACTTTTAGACAAAGTAAAACCTTATTTAATATTTTTAATTTCAATAAATTTTTCCCGGGGCAATCACCAAAAGTAATGAAAAATGCCCTCTGTTAGCAATATGAAAGTAACAGATGATGCGACATTTCTTGTTAGGCAATTTTGATCTGCGTGGTTCAGATGAGGTAGACTACATTGGCTTTTTGGCTCATCGATGAATATTAAAAAACTTTTTCTGCTGTTGAAGAATGCGTGCGGGACAGTCATATGGATTCAGATCAGCGCGAGAATTTTCTTTCATAAAGAAATGTCACGTGAAACTAAAATTTTTCTCTTGCCTGCGAAATGCAAAAAGCCCTAACTAAGGAGTCAATTAATTGTCTTTGATGTGGGGCTCATATAATTGGCTTTAACTCATGCACTTGTTTTCAACATGCAACTGTTTTCAAATGCTATGCTAAAAAAATACTTCTGAAAATGATCAACGCGACTAGATTAGGTTGCTGAGCCATATTCTATGACAATTTCTATATTTTATCGGCAGCAAATATTGAAAAAAATGAACGCTTTTGTCTTAAACTGGGTCACGGTTTTAAAAACTTCACAGCAATGTCTTCATCCATTTTTCTCTGTCTCCTCATGAGTTAATCACTATGAAGGATTGGAACTGTTAGAGCACTAATTTCGTTTTTGTGATAGTCGTATTTAGGTTATAGACCCAAATAATTACTCATTCATTTTCAGAAAACGCTACAAGAGATAATATCTCGAAAAAAAAGCGAGCTCCGCTTTTAGGCTTGCCTAAATCTATATATTATCTCGCATCAATCTTTTTTGTTCGTGATCGCTACAGTATCACTATGAGCCTAGTACGCTATCTGCAGGAAGTGATGCTTGTGTCTCAACTGAATTTCTCTACTTTGGCGCAAACAGTTGTAAATTTTCAAGACTTCAAGTTTATTGTCAATGAGGATGTCGTTTATAACCACATTCTGTAGGGTCACGTGTTTCAAAGATTGACAGTTGGCAGCGCCACTCAGGCGCGCGCGCTCGAACATTTCACGTCACTAATGAGTGTAATTAGTCTCTATGACGACAAGCAAGTTAGTTGGCTTATTTCTTTTTTGCGAGAATGTTGCGTTTGCCGTATGGTTAACTCAGCGTCCATTATGAAGAAGGAAAAAGTTTTTATCAGTATTCTGTTTTGGTTACTGATTTGTTTCAGCTACAGCGAAGGTAAGGATAGCCTTTATTTTGAATTTGCGCGTGTTCTGCTCGTTCGCGTTCATTTTTCTGGCGCAACAGCCTTTTTTTTTGCATCAGCGCAATCAAGAGGTTTTCGGTTTGACTGACAAAGAAATTATGATTTGTTGAGAAATTGAAAACAAAAAGCATTTAGACAAAAAGCAAAAGAAATAAGTGCAATAATAAAGAGGAGGAGAGGATAGAGAAAAATGTTTGAATACAGTTACATGCGATGCCATGTAGAGAACGACTGGGAAGTGAAAGGAAACATTTTGCAACACTTGTCGATTATCTTTTAAGTTTCAGGATCTCTCCGACAATTTGACGATGATTATTTACCTCGGGCTCTCAGCCAATCAGACTGTACTTCTCATTTAATTGCGGCAGCATAGTCCTTATAACTAAAAGCCAGAATACAACACAGTTAAACATAACAGACAAACAAAAACCAAAACAAATCGACGAAGATAACAGTAACCAGAAAATACAAAATTGCATTGACTATGAGAATAATTCTCATAATTAATGCAATTTCGTGGGGTCGGGGAATAGGGTTTATCTGATGAGTGAAAAGCACAGTAAATGCTGCAGAAAGTGTAAGAAACAGATGTCATGACATCTTTGGATTCTTTTTTAAGTTTCAGGGTTATCAATAACTCCGGCCCCCAGGCCCCACTCGACCTTCCACGGAAGGCCCATCCTCACATCAGCCACCACCAGAGGGACGCCCCGCACTACTGGAGACGATGCACGGGCCATTAACGATAATATCGAAGATATCAAGTCTATGGAATCGGCAGCGAATAACAATCATGCTAACCGGGAGAAAATTATGATAAGAAGAGCTGCCAATGAAGACATCTTAGAGTACCCCGGTAGTGATAAAAAACTTCCATCAAACTTTAAGTTGAAATCGCTCTTAAAGCGAGCCGTCAAGCGAGGACGAGACATTGCGGCTTCTCAGGGAGCACCTGGTACGAGTAAGATATAGAAGATGATTAGTAAGAAACTGGAAAAACAACTTCTGCCGATGAAAGTATATGTGAATCCATCTTTCCAAAATTTCTCCTTCTGCATTTTTTTTTGGGTGAAGAGAGGGATAGAGTGAATTATCTATGCTATTGTAACAGTCAGAGGAATTTTGTAAGAACAACTGAAAAAATTATCCGGTAACTTAAAAGTTCTTTCTACAGCGATGAAGTTACTTCGGGTCTTAGCTCAAATGGCAATCCGACTAACAGAGGAAACTACATCAGGATCGTGTTTTACTTCAGTTTTGTGCGTGTTTTGCCCGCAAAGTTATCGCATATATTTTTTGCACCAGAACGCTCAGGTTTTAATTTCAAAGTCAATGCAAAAGAAATCTTGTTTTCGATAAATGGCTTTTCTGTAACCCTTCTGGTTTTTCTGGAAGCTAAAGCTGATACGCGCAAGATCCTAACGATCATTAATAAGAAACAGGGGATGGGGAAAGGGAGGAGTAAGCTCCTAGATTAAATGAACAGACTGAGGAAAAAAGCTGTTACTTAGTAACTACTTCAGCATTTACTGTGCTTTTCACTTATCAAATCAATCCCTCCACATCACGAAATTGCACTGACTATGAAAATAATTTTCATAATTAATACAATTTCGTGGGACCGGGGAGGAGGGTTCACCTGATAAGTGAAAAGCACATTAGATGCTGCAGAAAGTGTAAGAAACACATGTCATGACACGTTTGGATTCTCTTTTAAGTTTCAGAGTTATTAATAACTCCGGCCCCCAGGCCTCACTCGACCTTCTACGGAGGGCGCATCCTTCCATCAGCCACCACCAGAAGGACGCCCCGCACTATTACAGACGATGCACAGGCCATTAATGATGATATCGAAGATATCAAGTCTATGGAATCGGCAGCGGATAACAATCATGCTAACCGGGAGGAAATTATGATGAGAAGAGCTGCCAATGAAGACATCTTAGAGTACCCCGGTCGTGATAAAAAACTTCCATCAAACTTTAAGTTGAAATCGCTTTTAAAGCGAGCCGTCAAGCGAGGACGAGACATTGCGGCTTCTCAGGAAGCACCTGGTAAAGGTAAGATATAGTCGATGATTAGTAAGAAACTGGAAAAACAACTTCTAAAAGTATAAGTGAATCGATCTTTCCAAAATTGCTCATTGTGCCTTTTGTTTGGGTGAAGGGAGGGATAGAATGAATTATCTGTGCTATTGTAACAGTCAAAGGAATTTTTTGAGAAGAACTGAAAAGTGTAAGAAAACATGACGTGTCACCCATGAGCTCTTATTTTTAAATAGTCGTTAAGAAATTACCCGGCAACTTAAAAGTTCTTTCTACAGTGATGAAGTTACTTCGGGTCTCAGCTCAAATGGCAATCCGATTAACAGAGGAAACCACATCAGGATCGTGTTTTACTTCAGTTTTGTGTGTGTTCTGCTCGCAAAGTTGTCGCATATATCTTTGCATCAGAACGCTCAAATTTCAATTTCAAAGTCAATACAAAAGAAATGTTGTTTTCTATAAATGGCTTTTCTGTAACCCTTCTGGCTTTTCTGGAAGCTAAAGCGCAAGATCCAATCGATAGTTGATAAGAAAAAGGGGAAGATTAAATGAACAGAGGAAAAAAGCTGTTACTTAGTAACTACTTCAGCATTTACTGTGCTTTTCGCTTATCAGATCAATCCCCCCACTTCACGAAATTGCATTGACTATGAATATAATTTTCATAATTAATGTAATTTCGTGAAGTGGAGGGATTGATTTGACAAGCCAAATCATAGTAAATGCTGCAGAAAGTTTAAGAAACACATGTCATGACACGTTTGGATTCTCTTTTAAGTTTCAGGGTTATCAATAACTCCGACCCCCAGGCCCCACTCGACCTTCCACGGAAGGCGCATCCTCACATCAGCCACCACCAGAGGGATGCCCCGCACTACTGCAGACGGTGCACAGGCCATTAACAAAAACATCGAAGATATCAAGTCTATGGAATCGGCAGCGAATAACAATCATGCTAACCGGGAGAAAATTATGATGAGAAGAGCTGCCAATGAAGACATCTTAGAGTACCCCGGTCGTGATAAAAAACTTCCATCAAACTTTAAGTTGAAATCGCTTTTAAAGCGAGCCGTCAAGCGAGGACGAGACATTGCGGCTTCTCAGGGAGCACCTGGTACGAGTAAGATATAGACAATGATTAGTAAGAAACTGGAAAAACAACTTCTGCCGATGAAAGTATAAGTGAATCGATCTTTCCAAAATTGCTCATTGTGCCTTTTGTTTGGGTGAAGGGAGGGATAGAATGAATTATCTGTGCTATTGTAACAGTCAAAGGAATTTTGTGAGAAGAACTGAAAAGTGTAGAGAGACATGACGTGTCACCCATGAGCTCTTATTTTTAAATAATCGTTAAGAAAGTACCTGGCAACTTAAAAGTTCTTTCTACAGTGATGAGTAACTTCGGTTCTCAGCTCAAATGGCAATCCGATTAACAGAGAAAACCACATCAGGATCGTGTTTTACTTCAGTTTTGTGCATGTTCTGCTCGCAAAGTTGTTGCATATATCTTTGCATCAGAACGCTCAGGTTTTAATTTCAAAGTCAACACAAAAGAAATTTTGTTTTCGATGAATGGCTTTTCTGTAACCGCTCCGGCTTCTCTGGAAGCTAAAGCTGATACGCGCAAGATCCTATCGATATTTGATAAGAAACAGGGGATGGGGATAGGGAGGAGTAATATCCTAGATTAAATAAACAAAGGAAAAAAGCTGTTACTTAGTAACTGCTTCAGCATTTATTGTGCTTTTCGCTTATCAGATCAATCCCCCCACTTCATGAAATTGCATTGACTCTGAAAATAATTTTCATAATTAATGCAATTTTGTGAAGTGGAGGGGTTGATGTGATAAGTGAAAAGCACAGTAAATGCTGCAGAAAGTGTAAGATACACATGTCATGACACCTTTGTATTCTCCTTTAAGTGTCAGGGTTATTAACAACTCCGGCTCCCAGGCCCCACTCGACCTTCCACGGAAGGCGCATCCTCACATCAGCTACGACCAGAGGGAGGCCTCGCACTACTGCAGACGATGCACAGGCCATTAACGATAATATCGAAGATATCAAGTCTATGGAATCGGCAGCGAATAACAATCATGCTAACCGGGAGAAAATTATGATGAGAAGAGCTGCCAATGAAAACATCTTAAAGCACCGTGGTAGTGATAAAAAACTTCCATCAAACTTTAAGTTGAAGTCGCTCTTAAAGCAAGCCGTCAAGCGTGAACGAGATTTTGCGGCTTCTCAGGAAGCACCTGGTACAGGTAAGATAAAATCGATGATTAGTAAGAAACTGGAAATACAACTTCTGCCGATGAAAGTATAAGTGAATCGATCTTTCCAAAATTGCACATTGTGCCTTTTGTTTGGATGAAGAGAGGGATAGAGTGAATTATCTGTGCTATTGTAACAGTCAAAGGAATTTTGTTAGAAAAACTGAGAGTGAGTGTAAGAAAACATGACGTGTCACACATGAGCTCTTATTTTTAGACTGAAGTTAAATAATCGTAGGGAAATTATTGGCCAGCTTAAAAGTTCTTTCTACGGTGATGAAGTAACTTCGGGTCTCAGCTCAAATAGAAATCAGATTAACAGAGAAAACCACATCAGAATCGTGTTTTACTTCATTTTTGTGCGTGTTCTGCTCGCAAAGTTGTCGCATATATCTTTGCATCAGAACGCTCAGGTTTTAATTTCAAAGTCAATACAAAAGAAATTTTGTTTCCGATGAATGGCTTTGCTGTAACTGCTCCGGCTTCTCTGGAAGCTAAAGCTGATACGCGCAAGATCTTACCGATAATTAATAAGAAACAGGTAAACCAGCCTCAATGCAAATGAAAGGGCACCGACCTTACAGGATGTTCTTTGCAACGTTTTCCATTGTTTTTTTTTTGGGGGGGGGGAGGGGGGGAGGTAAGGGGGTGGGTATAGGGAGGAATAAGATCCTAGATTAAATGGACAGAGGAAGAAAGTTGTTACTCAGTAATGCAGTTTGGGGTACTCATCTGATAAGTCAAAAGCACTGTACATGCTGCAGTTGGTTCGTCGACACTTGGTGTCGTCGACACTTGGTGTCGATGACACCGAGATCCGTTGCTCTTCCATTCGAAGGTGACTCGGGCCAATCTCAGGACAGGTTCTATTCAAAGAGTCGGGCCAATCACATGACAGGTTTGGTTTTAGAGAGTTGACTTAAACCTTGACATCGACTTAGACTAAGCAGTCAGAGATTACTTTAAGTTCAGATTCATCTCAACCTAATATCAAATGTTGGTTGTCTAAGTTCAATCCTGATAAATCTTAAATTTCTCGTTCAAATAACAAGATATTCCCAAAGACGGCACCCAAGGGGAAACCAGACAGAAATCGTTTGGTCGAGATAAGAAGGAATCACACCTACCAGATGATTATCCTAAGACAGATGGTAACAAACACAAACCGCGAGGCACATCTACCGTACAAGACACGAAGAAAAACATCAAGCCCACAAATATGGTGTCTGCTGATCCCCGATGGAGGTCAGCCATGGATTATGAACGCAAGTCTCACGATGAAAATAAAAAACCCAAAAGAAAAAAGAAAAAAGAAGGAGAAGTGGAATCGCAATCTGAGACCAAAGATCCTGCGGACGATGGGTCCTCGATCATTGTCGGAGGACTTATAGGAGGAATGTTTCTGTTTATGGCGATTGGGACTGTGTTTTATCGCATTTGGTAAGCAATCTTTTTCATCTGCCACCAATTAGACCACATTACAGTCAAAAATTATAACAAAGAAGATGCTCACTTAAAATATGCTTAAACATGATTTTAAGCCAGTCAATTCAGACTTGTGGTTGGTTTATGTAAAGTCTGTCAGTGAACTGGAATATTCATCTCACCTTGTTTTCTAGTGCTTTTGAAAGTGATTTTCGGTTGAAACTTTTACAGGAGAAATTGTAGGAAGAGAGCTGGACGAGATCGAGGTGATCTTGAACGAGGTCGGTTATCAGCCTCGAACCAGGCCATCGCGGAGGACGGAGATGAAGATATCATCTTTGAAAGAAAACCTAGAGAAAGGAAAGAGAAAAACAAGAAGGAAGATGAAGGAGGTAAACCGAATGTTAGTCTTAAATGAAAAGGCCTAGAACTTCAGGATGAAAAAGAAAGTGAGAAAGACAGCGTAAAAAAAACAGCAAACAAAAAAATCACACTCTTTACATCAGATGTGGGCAAGATAATTTCATCTTTTTACCATGGGGTTTGTTCGCAGATTATAAGGAAAATGACTCAAACCAAAGCTCATTTTTACCGCCAAATTCGACTTTACTCGCCATGTCAGGAATCTTTTCACAGACAATTTCAAAGAAATAGGTAAGAATTTCTTGAACACAGCCTATGGGTATGTGTTTTCTTTGGTGTACAAACAGCTGAAATCAGAGTGGTAAAGTCAAGTGTAGCGAAGCGATATGAAATGAAGTGAAGTGAACATAAGTGATATGAAGTAAAGCAAAACCAAGCACGTCTGAGAAAGTCTCTCATCTTAATTAAATAGTATTAACATAGACTTTGCTCAGTGTTTAACTCCTTATTCTTGCCACAGAACCCCCAGATAAAGACATAGGATTGAATTTGGAAGTCTCTCCGCCGCAATCTCCGCCGCCAAAAGGTATACTTAAAAGTAAGAAAAAAAAAAGAAGTAAAGCAAAGCTCGATAAATTTAATTTTAGATCTAAAACAAACATTAGCAATAACTTCTTGTTTGATTGAAACGACTAGAATTGTCTATTTTTTCCACAGATACTCACGGCCGAGAAGTACGAGTAAATATGGAGCCCTCCGATTCTTCGCAACCGGCCTCGTTATCAACCCTGTCTGCCCCATCACTGGGCTCTTCCATCGGTACGCCGCACTCCACCTCAGCGAGTGGCTGTTCTGTGGAATATATAACCCTCCTCGACACTCGTAAGGATTCTGAACTGAAGCCTGGGATGCCTCAATCCTCTGGATCTTCCTCATCAAGTGATGCAAAGATTACAGCTGAAACAGAAAGAGACCTGGCGGCTCCACCTCAATCGTCCGCCATTTCAGGTAAAATAATCTGATCGAAGCTAAATTCCAGAATAATAGATGAATTATGGGCAAGAAACTAGATTTTAAAAAGAACCTCATACAATCTCTTTTGTTTTATTTCTACTATTTATGATATAGCGGCCTCTCGCCAACTGAGAAACATCGTTACAATGGAAACAGGTGGCTCTAACTCCTCCTCTGAGTCGTGCAAGACGCCAGTAGCTGCCAGCAATGACGTCATCATCACAATGGACGATGACGACGATTGCAAGGTGCCGTTGTTGTCTTCAGAAAATGAGGGCTCATCTGCTGAAATGATCTACTTTAGGAACGATTTGACGACAGAAGGAGATGAGGACGATGATAAAGAGCGGTCAGGTGATTAAAATATAACGAGAACGCTTCATAAAAAGGCGCAGCTTGACCAGTAGAACTTTGAATTTCGAAATCCGAAAGTCTGATGTTTGAATTTTCTTAGGAGACTAAGAGTCTTTTCGTTGTCTTTCGTTCGCAACAAAACATCATACTTTATACTAACCGTATGTCTCCACCTTATCCGACGGATTTAGGCAGTGTCTAAATCCGTCGAATAAAATGGAGGGCTTGGCACATGGAACGGTAAGAACAAAATACGGTAATTAAATTAAGACAGATGCTTTAGCTGGGTGTTACAATGGACTCCCGATAATGAGGTGGTAAGTCGTCTGACGTGAAATAATTCATCTAGGAAAGTCTCTGATTGGTGAACACAAAGCTTCAGAGGATCGCCGATCAATCATACATCTGACGTCAGGTCAAAACTCGGACGGTTTGCATAGAGACCTCAACAAGGATTGGTCCCAGGTCCTGGTCAAGAATAAACAGGCTCTCAACAAAAACAGGGAGAAGAGAAGAGTGATCAAGGAGCGAACAAAGATGACAGTGAAATCCTTGGTGGAGAATGTTTTACTGGCAAAGGTAATCAAATAAACTTTTGGAATGTATCCAGTGTGTACCAGATGTATCCAAAATGGTGGTGATATATGAAGCCGCTTTTTTTCTTTCGAGGGGGGGGGGGGTTGGGGGTATCTCTTGAAAGAGTATTCGAAGAAGGGGGGCAGGAACAGTGAAAGTTAGATGGAAGAGAATTACGACAAAAGTTGCAACGAACTCTCGTAATGTCCATTTGCAACCTATGTAGCAGGTGTAATCCTTTTGGCGTTTTCCAACGGGGTTTAGCCAAACACGTGGTGAGCGCGAAGGGTACGGAAAAGGATCCTTAATCTATTCGCACATTTTCTTTAACTCTTGCGTCTTTTGCAAGTCAGACTTTATTTTTTTCTCCGCTCCCACAACATGAATTAAAACCTTTCTACATAGTGGCCTGCTAAATTTTCTGTTATTCATGTTTGTTTGTTTTTTTTTGTTGTTGTTTTTAGGCAATTATATTGGATGAGGCAGTGGACAAAGGACGTGACTTGAAGTGTATCAAGCGTCGACGCATAATCCGTAAAGGTCTCTCACTGCGATTTCACACACCTTTATCTGAGGGTGTACCTCTGGCACAGTCAGTCATTCTACCACGACCTGTTGATCCAAGGGAAGAGAAAAGAGACAAGGAAAGACTTAAAGTTATTGAGGAATTGTCAAGGGAACATGTCAACCCTTCATTTGGGGACGTGATCCAGATTGTGGCCTCAATCCTTCGCTCGGTCAAGGTTAGGAGAGAATTGGAAAAACAAAATGACTACAAAAGAAATGTAAGTATTCTGGAAAAACAAAACAGATCGGTGAAAAAATATTCACTCAGAATCGATTTCAATTTATGATGATATTTTTCTGAATCTTAACAAATAGTTGTTTTAAGCAATATTACATTTTCATTTTCACGCCTCTTGGTCCCTACATCAACGCCCAGTTGAATCTCGTGGGCCTTTTGCAACAATAAAATTTTTATTTAACCCGGTCAATAGAGCCCTCGTTACCGGAATCGTTACTATGGTGATGTTGATGATTACGATGACGATGACAGTGATGATGAATATTACTAAACAGTCTGACAATCAACTCAAGTTTACCCTGGGCTCCTACAATGCCTTATTGTGGTAATTTCCAAAACCACTTTCCTATTTAGGATTTATTTTGTTATCCTCCTTTAATTTAACTGAAATATCTTTGTTTTACTCAGTTGATTGCCTTCGACGCAGATACCTTTGCAATGAGGAATAAGAAGCCTTCCACTTTTGAAATGGATATACAGTTTGTCCGGAACGTGATCTGTGGTCGGTCTGCACTTGACCATGACGAAAATCCCCTAACGGGATGTGAGTGCTCCTACTGTAAAAAGCAACGGAGTAAAACAAGGGGACCACATTACTCTAATGTACCAAAGTAAGGATGTTTTCCTCTTGAAGTTAGGAATTGTAAGAGGAGAACGAAAGAAATTTGTACTTAGGTTCTTTAGTTGTGAAAGCTATGCCGAAAGGACAATTTAAGGGGAACAAAATTTTAGGCCACGAAAGGAAAATCAGAAAGAAAGTATAAAAACGGTTTGAGATTACAAAGAGTCATTGGACCGTTCGAGAATTGTGCTCTAAATGTGTTTCTCGGTCACAGTAAAACTTGTTATTTGAGTCAAGGTTATTGGAGTAAAAAATGCTAGTTAGTATAGCTTCCAATTGTTAAAGTAGATCACTGAGGAGGAATAAGAACGGCTAAGCTTCCAGGCCGATTTAAAATGGCGGCGTCTATGGTCTAACTCTCCTTCAGCTAACTCCCTTGAAATTGCATTATCACTTCAGGAACTGTACCACAACTCTAATCAAAACACATCCGTAGGCGAAATCTACTTACAGTTGTGTAGAATGCGTAAACATAGACACAGTTTTTGAAGTTTATCCATTAGCATTTCGATTTGGTGAAGTTCCATTGTAAATAACTCTAGCATTTGCTTATTCGCGGAATACGTGTTTTATGTTCGTTCTTCTTTTTTTAGGGATATCCCCGCAACGGACGATACCTTCGTAATTAATGGAAAAGTCTACACAGTTTTTGTTCCCAAACAATCTTTTTCCGGTAGTGCAGGCCCTAAAACAAATACTGGGTCAGATAATGCACGAAATTAATAAAGTAACTTATCTCAGTTTCGTATCAGTCTATAAATTTGCATCCTAACGAGAGAAAAATAAGAAAATTCACTTTGTCTAATGCAAAGCGCATGAAAATCTTGACCTCGAAGGCTCAGTCAGTTTTTGCTTGTTATCTTCTTGATTTGCGTTATGTGAACTCATGCCGGCGAGCATGTTCACATAAATCAATTTTCAATTTCGTTTCGGAAGAAATACAGTATTGCATTGGTTTTACCGTTTTCAAACAATGCTTCTCGTTTTTCGTGCTCTTTTTTTTGACTCAGTACGTTTCATTCAATTGTGAACTCTTGTTTTTATCGTTTTGTAATGTACTGATTTAAACTCATTAAAGTTTGTTACAAACATTGAAGACGAATGATCTTTACAACGGAAAAATTGTGAAATGGTAGCTTGGATTTGTTTTTTTTTTGTGTGTGCCACTCCCAGTAGTTCATAACGTTTTGTGACACGCAGATGTGAACATTGAAGTCTGGTACAAACATTATTATATCTCTCAGTCAGTAGGCACATATGATTGGTCAAATTAGCGGGCCGTATTTCACTGAACGGATCGCTAAATTCAAGAGTTTGTTTCAAATTGAATGTACCCCTCTATAGGACCGAGAGATATAACAATAATTGCTCTCAAAACTTTCCGCGTACATCCATATCTCGATACAAGACCACTATCATGTAGAGACCAAAATATGTCAACTATTGTGGTCTACTTTCAAATGATAGTAGAATATTGATGTATGACTTGCTAATGAAAAATTCTGCTCGCACATCTTTGATGGGAGAAACATTACCAAATACGTCAGTATATGATTTAAAATTCGATTTCAAATTTGGAATAAACTTGTGACAGCAGCCAGAAAGCTACAGGGGAACGGCACGCACGCCGGCCGAATCAAGTGTCTCGCCAAAGCATTTCCTGCTGGTACTTGGTGTTCGCGCGTTAAATATATTTAATCACCGCAAAGAGAGAAAAGAAAAGAAAACTGTAAAACTTGAGAATACTTCTTCTAAATTAACACGAGCTACTCGGTCACTCCAGCAGGTATAACTCACGATGCTGTTCTTGACAAAAATAAACTAACCATATAACATGCTATAATCTCAAATCTTTGATTGCTGATCTAGGCGATGAATTTCGTGAACTTTGGCTATAAATACGCGACTTTGCTAATACTGCGTCCAAATGAATACTGGGATTGGCTAACCCTGTACCAGGTCCCTCAAGGAGCATGTTGATTCGCGCGGCCTCGATCTCTGTTGCTGTTAGATGAGATTTAGAGCCAAAAAATCTTGCAACATTTTTTCTTTCCTTGATGGACTAAGGAGATCATTTAGTTGTATGGGAATGTGAAAATGATCTCAAACATCCCGAAGTGTAAATATTTTAACGAAAACCTTCTATTTCTAATTCGTGGGTTGGTACATAAGTCGACTGTCTTGAAGCCCACAAAATGTTTAGTCTTTTATTGATAAATAGAGATAGCTTATCTGTGTTGAAGTATATCGAAGTATGATCAAATCTCAGTTAAACAGCCGTTGCGATGAACTTTATCAAAAAATGCTTCATGGAGGCATGTTTCTGTCTGACGTTTATGTATTAAAGAAAATCGCCCAAGTTTGGGGAGTGTTTCTTGAAAAGTAAAACTTTCAAGAGTTTCGGTGTGTGTCCTTTATTTGAAAAAAAAAGCATTTTAAAAAATAAGAGAGATGCCTGAACGTTTTGTGTCACAAGACCAAAAAAGAAAAAATAAAATTTGCTGTACAAAGAACGCTTTAATGTAGCCTTGTTTCGTTTTGATTGCGTCATTATAAAATATCCTTTTTTGGCTAGCCGCACAAAGATTTATTTCAGTTCAGTTTTCTTTACGTCATAGTAGTAGTTTAGTTTTAAGGAGTTGTCCCTGGAGCAAAGAGGAGTCTTTTAGGAGTCTTTCGGAGTTTTTTTTTTACAACTTGAAGTTTTCTCATCCCCGGAGCCAAGATCAGACGTAAGTCACGATCGTTAGTTGTGTTTTCTGTCGTCAGATTTGTAGTTTAGCTCGTTTCCTTAGCTTAGACAGATCGTGCATTCCTTTTAGTTTTCACCGCAAGTGTTGTAACAAGTCGACTGGCCTGATTACATGATTTAGTCCAATAAACGTGTGTAAGAGTCTGCTGTCCGTCCCGTACTTCACTGTGGTTGACCTGGCGGACCCAATTACGCTGCACCCCGTGTCTGCTGTGCTGGGAACGCGACAGGAATATTCTCTAATAATGATTTGGAATGTGACACGGTTTTATGCTACTCTGGTTTAATTTTCTGGTTTGAATGTAACCGAAATAGTTACCATTCATAGACCCAACGTTTCGACACTCTTGTCAATTGCCTTCATCAGGGGTTATCTAATCGTTGCAACAAAAGGTCCTTTTATACCATCACTAATTAGCTACCTTTTTTTGACGAGGTGTAAATAGGCGTCAGGAAGTAAGCCGCCATCATCACGACTTAAAGGAGCGTGGGCGGAGTTCAGATGCCAGGCTTCCAAACAAAGGCGCTGGTGGTAACGCCGATTAGTGGTGATAATTTTAGAATTATCCCGCCCAACTGTATGGTTAGTCAGGCAATTGTGCTCCGATAAAGCTGAATTTTCGTTTTTGACAAAGAAAACCGCTTTTTGATGCTCTTTCGAACGTGTACCAAACTGACGTTTGGTCTGTCCGATATATTCGTTGAAACATTGCTCAAATTCCTGTGAAAGAAGGTGCAGCATTCGGAATCTGGATGATATACACACGATTTGAGGTATATGTTTGTAGTTACGTCGAATTGTCCTCCATGAAGGTTGATCAATTTTTTTAAAAGATGACAACCAGAGGCGAGATTTCTGTTCGGGATATTGCTTATAACATAACATTCTTTCAAAGCCTCGCACGTTTCATTTGTCTGAAACATTTGTTGTTGAGAACATTAGATGTAAACATCGCCAAATTATGCAATATCAGATTTTTGAGCTTTTTCGCGAATTGCCCCTATAAAAAGTAGAGGCAGGCCCGCAGAGATTTTTACATATTTAAAAACTAGAATACTATAACCAGCTAGGTGGGTAGTTCCAGAATTGGTGTACTTTTGGAGAAATTCAGATAAATGTTTTCCCTGTTTTGCCCGACAACAAAAATGACCGAAACTGTACCGAGATGAATAATCTGTTGGTGTGTTCACATTCACTCCAAGGGAAAATTGAATAAATAAAAGTGAAGACGAATGATGTCCCTATGTATGGTAGAAGTGCCATTTTGTAATGTTGTATCTAGCTTGAGACAGAGAAATAAACATTTCACTCTATTTTTGCGACGTTTTTGTATGAAAATGAGACCCTCGGCCTCAAACAGGCAGCCGTCGTTACCATGGCAACAAGAGTGCTGCGACCTTTTAAAAGGGCGTTATTGTGCATCCCACCTGAGCGCCTAACTGTATGCAAAATTTGAAGGGGGTTGAAAATTTTCATTTCCCAAGATGTTTGATTCTTACAGAGACTTGTTCTTAAATCTTTAAACCAGAGAAGCATCAAGTTTTGCCACACCTGCCAATTGCCTGCGGCTCAAACTTACGGCTGGTTTCTTTGCCAGATTTAAGAAAAAGTATAAAGTACAAACCAGTCGGCTACAAATCTAACAAACTCTTATAATATCCGTAGACTAGAAAAAAAAACAAACTTGAGTAAGTAAAATAACCATTTTTATTGTTTCTTTAGAGGGAACGGTAACGAATCTTGCAATCTGATTGGTTCTTTACCCGGTCAGTATTTTCCTATCTCTGCCCACGGGCCACGGTAACGCTTTCGTGAGTCGCCGAGTACATCCCAACTTTCGTTGTCATTTTTCATAAATATACCTCGTTTTCCAGCTGGGCAGTATTTTTAAGCAAACACGTCGGTCACTACCTCAAGCCGATAAATAACTTATGAATCCTCCCTTTTCTCTCTATCAAATCACTTTGGTTGACAGAAAAATATTGGTTTCAGAATGAATTTGTATAAACAATAGTGTCATTACGTTGGTTGACGAGCGGCCTAAAAACCGTCTGCAATTAATTTTAATCGTTCACAAAAAGTACCCAGAAAGTTGAAACGTGAGGTATTTGGTTACAGTTAAACTGAACGATGGAACTTTCATTCATTTAATATCTGAATTTTCTCGAGCAATTTGTTCATAGTAAAAAAAAAGCGAGCGAAGTTTTAATTTAAGTTCTACAACAAATATACGCTCCTGGTGAGTCTTTCCAATTCCGTTCAATTTGGACATTTGTACCTTAAATTGCACAACAGAAATTGAAGGAATTGAGAAAAGGCTGCATTAAATTCCCTTGTGTCTCGTTGGAGTGTGCCGTTCGAATTTAGTTTTTGTGAAGGAAAGATCAGAGTTAAACACGCCATTACAGCAAACAAACGAGCAAACTCTCACAACTTCAAAATAAAAAATTGAATTTACTCACAATTACTTTCCTCGCCGTTTACTTAATGAACAGAGGTAAATCTTCGTACATGAATGAATGGTCGATGAGAGTAAATAATACTTTCCGTTAGATCATTAACTGATTTTTAAGAAAACATTGTCGTGAGAGTCCTTGCCAAACTAGTTCTGTTGGTTTTCAAATATTCCTACGATTTTTTTTTCTTGCGCGCTCTCTAATTGACAGGTGTCAGATTGTGACAGATACTTGTAAAAATAATGTTTCAAAGTTTGTTTGGAAGCCTTTTAAATCACCTTTATCGTTACGGAAATGAAAATGTTTCGCTGAGGCATCTCTCTTAAATTTGCATCACCTCTATTTTAACTACCATTTACTCACTCAAAAATTGTTCAGTTTATGGAAGATCTTGCCGTATTTATGGCCATAAGTCATTCGGGTTCTTTCGGAAAGAATTTCGTCAAGTTTAAAAACAATAAATATGTTATTTACCGGCTAAGGGTCGGTCCGTATGGTGAAAAACTGTGACCTCGGTCTTGAAAATGCTGCTCTCGGCCTACGGCCTCGGGCAGTATTTTCAAGACCTCGGTTCTTTTATTTCAGTCAATAAACTGAAAAACTTCGGAAATTAAACTCTTGACGTGAGATTTGCCTCTACGGCTGAATTCTGGTGAGCGGTACTTGCTAACCACTTGCCAATCAACGCGCACAAAAAGCATTATTCACCTGTGTGGGAAAAACTAAAATGAATTACGTTCATAACAATAGCTTTATAAGATGTTTTAAATGAAAATCGCAGTTGTTCAAAACATTATGAGCTCTCGTCGTGTTCCATTGTCGAACATTTAGCAGCCCTTTGTTTCGGTGACAATTGATGTGAAATGTTTCGAAAATTTTAATTTTTGAAATAAATAATGAAAGGTGTCGACTTCAGCTCCTTTTAGCGAAAAGAAATCGATATTTTGAGCCTAATTCGGAAAATTAAGTACGTATTCTTTATTTTTAGAAGTAAGGAATAAAAGATATATGCATAAACGTGCTTGAAATTAAAAGTCTGTTTTTGAAACATGTCTGGGAAGCACATGCCTCGAAATAAAAAATTTACATATTTATCCCTAGCATCCGTTAATATTAAAAACACGCAAATGTGATCTAGAAGACTATCTATTGAAATCAAAAGGAACGTTTTGCCCCCGGGGGAAGTTAATCGGGTAACCAAATCAATATTATCGCCTGGTCTGAGAAAATTAAACATTTATGTTTATAAGTGGAGCGTTAAAATAACGTAAATGAGTAATTGTAATTTTGTTCAAAATAAAATTCCTTGTTTTCATCCACTTTTGAAATTTAGCGGCCATTTTTTTCACTAATTTTTAAGTGTTCTGTGTATAAATTCCTTTTTCAATTCTCAAAATCAAGTTTAAAAGCGTTCCAATTAGGATACACTTGGTGACGAGAAAAACTTGACAAGTTAGTGTTTTTCTGTTTGTAAAGAGGAGCGACGACGTAACGTAAATGCGTTTGGATTTAATTACATCCGATTGAGGCCATGTTTTCAAGTTTGAACATTTTTGAGAGAGTAGGCCATTTTTAAATATTTATCAAATATTTGAACGTGCTATTGATATTTGTCTCGTCTGCAAAGTAAATTGAATAATAAAAAAAAAACACCAAAGGGTTACTCTGACATATCATAGAGTTTTTAAGTTATGGTGGCATGAAGACTGGCCTAGTAAAGATAAAGCCACGCTGGATAATGGGAGAAAACCACATTTGGACCATTTCCCAAAAATGTAATATCCTCTACGAATCTTGATACTCCTCGCACCGCTGACCAGTAAAAATTTCATGACAGTTACAGTTAAACCTGATGCTTTGAGGGTCACAAATCTCCTCACACACCCCATAGTTGAGACAAGGATTAGAGTGGCAGCATCTATTGACACAACGATGCTCTTTCGCGTTGAATTTATCTCCACCCTACAGGAATATAACAAGTTGCTCACATAACATATTCAAAATCTTTAGAAGTTCGTGACATAACATATTTAAAACCTGTTTTGAAGGAGTACTGGAACACTTGAACATCTTGGGACATGTACTTTGTTTACGAAAGTTCATAAATAAATGAATAAGGAAGTAAATGAACAATGTTATCTCACCTTCACCGTATAGCTTCTCACCAAATCATAATAATTTCCTCCTTGCCTCAATTTCATTGCCCCCGGCTCCATGTCTTTATTAGCAACGTTAAGCTCACAGTTATTTTCTTTGGACAGAGGGAAATAATTCATGGATACACACAAACAGTCATCTTTGCACTTCAAGTGACACTGGATGGCGTTGGGGACTGTCAAGTTTTGAAACACGTAACCATCAAGAATTTGGTTATGGATAGCATCGTCATCGATAGCAAACTTGAAGTTTTGACAAGTTACTGCTTTCTGTGCCACAGTGGAGAGGGCCAAATTGAATACAAACAGCATGACTTGGAGATTTTGCACGATGCCCATAGCAATATCACTATTACTGTGAGGGAAAAAAAAATACATGATTATTTCGTCTGAAATGCATGGGGTAATCTGAAACGTAATGAATAGACATTTGGGTCTCTTTCTTAAAAGCGACCTCCAGTGATAAAATTTCATGAGATCGAACATTTGCTCATTCGTGGGAAACGCATTGATGCATTTTTTAAATTAACTAGGAAGTTATTTTCATTTTTTTTTTTATTGCAACGGGAAGAAAAAACTTGTCAAACTTGTTGTTAGCCGTAAGAGCCATTACCATATTAAGACCTTCTTATGAGTCAGTAAACGTTTTGAAAGACTGAAAAGAGTGTATTCGTCTCGCCGTGAAGTCGATCTTCACTACAGAATCACTTATTTGCGAAATTTCGAGAAGAAGATTAGGGAAACATTCAAGCCCAAACGAAATTGCTCCTCGACGGTTTCTGTTGCGAATGCTCTACAAAAGGAGCAGAAAACGTACCCTTCAGTTTAGCCTAAGCTGAACGCAGTTTAATTGATTGTTACTCAGATGCTAAGCTGTTTTCTCTTCATTGCCCTGGTTGCAACGGAGGGAGATATATTGGCAAATGGAACAGATGTGAAAAAATAAACGAGCCGGTTTCAATTGCTCTACGGCAGTAATTGCTGATTAAAAGTATATCGCTTACAATTAGTTGAATGCAAAGCTAAATGTCGACATATATCAAATCTGTGTGAAGCAGCCGCTGCAATGAACTTTATCAAAAAATGTCTTTCATGTATCAAATCGCCCAAGTTTGAGGAGTGTTTTTTGAAACGTAAAACTTTCAAGAGTTTCGTGTATGTCCTTTATTAAAAAAAAAAGCGTTTTGAAGAACGTTTTGTGTTACAAAACCAAATAAAGAAAAACTCTACCCACCATTAATTGTTAAAAGATCCTCTTTCAGCAACGCACTTATGAGTCTCTGCACTCTACAAAATTAACTCTAAGAATGATTTGGAATGTGTTATTCAGACTTTAATGTTTAAAGAGGGTCGCATTTTATTATTTACCATAGGAGTATGGGATATAAAATATTAATGAAAGCTCTTGAAGTAAGCTTTCTTTCCATTGATGAATAAAAATATCTCAAATTTCGCAACCGTATGGCTGGTTTCTTTTCCAGCTTTAAGGAAGTAAATAGAGTTCAAACCAGTCGGCTGATAAACTTCGATCTTATGTTGTATTCGTAGACCGGAAAAACACTTAAGTTCTGTCTAATTATTCACCGAAGGGGGAAGTGAATAATGGTGGACATTATCTCTATTATTTTCACTATATTGAAAATACTGTTTTAGTATTTCCCAGGCAGAGACCAACCAATTTATTTATTGCAGTCAATAAACCGAGCAACCAGAAAAACTAAAATAAATTATTTACGTTCATAGGTGCAGCTTTGTAAGATGTTTTAAACAAGAATCGCGATTTTCTTCAAAACGTTAAGACCCCTCGTCACGTTCGACTGTCGAACATAACAGCCCTTCTGTTGCGGTGACTATTAATGTTTAATGTTCCGAAACTTTTTAATTTTGAGAATTTATTACAAAACGGCGTCGATTTCGGCCTCATTTTGCAAAAGAAGTCGATATTTTGAGCCTAATGCGGACAGTTAAGTGTGTATTCTGTTTGTTACAAGTTACGAAGAAAAGCTACTTTAAATGCTTACATTAAACAACTTGAAAGCAAGGGGCAGGCATTTATTTTAGCCTGTTTTATTTGGTTTTAAAGGTGGGAATTTCGCTTTCGACAGAGTAGATCAATTCAGGATATTTGTCTTCCCGGTTAATTGATAAAAATAGACTAAACAACATTAGTTTACAGTAACAAAAATGGTGTTCTTCGAAGTCGTATCGCCATGCATACCACCTTTATGACCAAGGAAAAATTTACATGAATGCAAAGCTAGATATTCATATAATAACGCGCAGTTCTTCAAATGCCAAGTGGACTGTTTGTGTTTATATCACCAAATTACCGGCTGCTGTGTTACCACAGAAATCAAATAAGCTGCGCCACGAAACTCACTAGACAATTAGTTACTTTCAACAAGATTAATTCATGCACAAATTGCCAAACGGCGCAGAAATGAACATGAGCTTTTTAAAACTCAGACAAAAAGGGTTGAAACCTTTTCGAGGAGATACTTGCAAATAGTTTTGTCAAATTTTGTTATTGGACAGCCTCATTCTTTTCACTTGCATTTAACGGCTTCTTTCTGCTCTCTGAGGTATAATTCAGTGGTTAATTTCTCATCGAGAAGAGGCAAATGCACGCTAATCAAATAAGAAAAAAGTAAGACTGATCAGTAGCCCTAGTAAATCAACACAACTATGCGAGGGCATGAATTCGCCTGATGCTCAAGAGAGCGTTATTGTACTGCGCTCAGTTTTGAATTTGGAGAAAGTTCAGTTGATAAACCCTCTCCTCTAAAGAAAATTATTTATGGACTATACAGACTTTGCGGGTCAAGTCATAGTGAACATGAAATGTTTGTTTAAAAAGACACTTCCGATGTCGAGGCACCGTACTTATCGACATCTGTACAACTTTTTGGTATACACAGGAAAGTGGACACTGTGAGTGTGAAAAATTTCCTGACAAACCCGGCCTCCGTTCAGACAAGAATTGACTAGGTAGCATCTGTTTATGTAACAATGTTCTTCTGCCATACACGTATCCTCCTCCCAATAATAAGCAAAAAAATATTTTATTAAACCCATAAAATTACAATAATGACCCTTCTTGTTGTTCTTTGTTTATATTTTGACGAGCCTTTAGAGCGAGTCAAAATACGGCACAACTCGTAAAAATTCAGCGCCTTCAGCGACAATACACACCAAAACGCCTAATAAGATATATTTATCCTAAAATGACCCAAGAAATAATGAAACAACTTCCCTAAAACTTAAAGCTTTGAGAGGAAAAACACAAACAAGCTCATAATAACGGAGTAAAAATTTTGAAATTATCTAATAACTGAGTACTCCTTTATAAGTAGTTTCGATATATGAAGCTTTCTTTATTTTCATAATATTCACAAGCAAACCTGTCACTAATGTTACACAAAACTGGACGTTCAAGCGATGATTATATTAAGTATTTTGAGCATATGTATTCACAGAAATTATTGAGATGACTTAGAAGCCCAATATCTCTTACCACAATTAATAGTGACTGACTAATATTTTTCCGGTTTTCAAAGACCACTTTTTTACTTATTTTTGGCAGATTCGCGATTCGTGCGATATCGGTTTTTCGCGTGAAATTTAACGTGGAATTCACTCATCAGGCAGCGAATTTTTCTTAAATCGCATAATTGAATAAAAGTAATAAAAAAAAACAAACAAAACACTAATAATATTGTTTGTTTTTACCCTGAGCGCGCTCTAGAAAGCCATTTCAAAGTCAACTGTCAGAACTGTCATTGCGTTAGCGAATAAGAAGCAAGGTCAGTCGTACACGTTTGAACCTTGTGCTTATTTTTACATTTGTTTTCAAACTTTTCAAACAAGCAAATTTATTGCATGTGTATATTACAGATATAAGTTTATATAAAGTTTCGTAAGGCGTATTTGAACGTATTCGTATGTTACTGAGCTTACGCATACAAGCCATGAATTATTATTAAACTACAATTACAGCGCAGTTTTATTCTTGTTTTCAAAAGGGAGCCAGGGTTGCATTAGCTTTGGTTTGGTTTAGAAAACTCGGGCTAATCTCCTACCTAAGCAATGCAAAGCTAAAAACAATCACAGATTACAACGGTTTGCCTGTCTGTCTTTGAATTCTTGATGGTTCCTGTGATATCATAGTTGGCTGTCTTTATTGTCTCAGTCTGACAAAACTCGTTGAAAAATCGTTCTTTCAACGTCATACTACCAAATATCCTATGGGAAGCGGCTGTAACGAGATTCAAATCAATTTGTTCGATTTCAAAATAGACAATTTCCAAGAAACCAAAGGCCTATGTTGAAAGAAAAAAACGACAACAAAACAAAACAAAAAGCAACCACAACCAAAGAACGACAGAATCCTTAAAGAAAAACAAAATCTTATCTAATTCTCATAACTCATTCTATTCTTAGTAGATTATTGGAATTTAGAATAACCTATTCATGTTTAACCCAAACCAGTATTGCGTTGTGGAAAGATTCGAAGAGGAGGAGCGGTGTTTCTTATTACTCGCTGCGGAATGATACCGTCCGTTGTTAACTGCTCCTACTGATCCATCAAAATCGCATTCTTTCTCTTTGCTATTGAAACTGTTAAACCATTAAGAGCCATTCTTGTGTAAGCAGTGCAAGCAGAACAGTTAATTCCACGGATGTTAATATACTCATACAGTTTGCATTCTCCACCCCAGTCACCGAATATGTCATGACCTGCCAGAACTGCGCATGCGTAGTCCGTATATTGCAGGCCATCTGCAGGTAAGTTGCATGTTACTCTGAGATGTGTAGAGTGATTTGAGAGAGACTGCATATGTGATAAGGAAAGGCGGTAAGAGTTCCAGTCCGGTTCATTGTTGTTGTCATTCACAGGAAAATCCGTGCTAAACCCCTTATCCTTATATGTGGCCCTATTGGCAAAGGATAACGACTGTATCAATGCCCATACAAAGCCAGTTTCTGACTGCAAGTCACAGTAAACAGAAAACGGTTTATTGGCTGAATCAAAAATATCGTATTTTCCTGATTGTGAGGCCCCGTTGTTAGCGATGTCTCTGCAGTTTCTTGGATATGTAATCTGATCACAACGCTTACCAGTGTATTTGTAAGAACAGATGCAGTTAAACCTGGGGCTGTGATTGTCACAAATCTCCTGACATACTCCCCCGTTGAGGCAGGGATTCTGACTGCAGCATCTATTAACACAGCGATGTATCCCTGGAATGTAGCTTCCTCCACCCTAATTGAAAATGAACTCGTTTTTTTAAACTATTCCTTGATTAAAGTAAAGTTCAGAGGTGCAGATATTCATAAACGAAATTGAGAAGGAGGGGGGTACAATTTAACAAATAGAGAAGCCTTCACTGTGCTCTGTTCTTTTATAAAGCATACAGGAAGCTAGTAGCGCACGAAAGAAGTGTAGGGGGAAACACGAGACGTAGAAAACAAAATGTTCAAGGTGAGTGTTTTATGAATGAACGACAGCCGAATTCACCGGAATATGAAGATCGCTCGGGATGACAGCGCCGTAAAACTCGGCTAGAGTGACTTATTTGGCCTTCCTCTCAACGCATCGGAAAGGATATCAGAGCAAACTCTTATTTTTTCACTCAAAGAGCGGCCGATGTAGTTTCTGAGGCTTGCTTCACTGCGACCGGAGATCGCCATAATGAGCCAGCCGCGATGGTCCTCAACATTATCGCAGTTGCTCTGACACCGTATGATTAGTATGAATTTTAACAGGTAGGCTAGCAAGCCATGAAAAACAAGGTCGGTGGAACAACGGTTGTTTGTTCCCATTCACCGTTTCCTAATTACTGTCCAACATTAAATTGTAGAAACAATTTAAACTACCAGTGACCTCCTGGGCTAAAACGAACTGCAAGAACACTAATTGATACAGACAACAATAACTAAGACGACAGAAGTGGCGTAAGATCAGAAAGACATAACTGAAATTAAAACTGCCGTCAAACCATCGCATAGCTGGTTTGTATACTTAATGAAAACAGCTAAACTGTGTTTGTTTATAATCCCGATAATTTTTCTCCCTTGCAAATTTGTTCTTCGCAGGGTATCCATAACCAAAGCAATCTTTTTTCGTTATCGGGTTCGTTTCCTTTCTAACTGTATTTTTTCTCGTCCGATCCCATCAGAGTCGATTAGTTAATAAGTATTTTGTCATCTGACCGGCAAGAAATATATTCCTTTATTTATTCGAGTCTTACAATTCATCGAAAAAGCGACTTCTTTCACTAATTCTGTTTTGTTTTCCTAAGTCCAACGTTAGAAGTAATGTTCTTGAAAAATGTGGCAGAATCATGCGACTGCATGGCGAAAAGCTAGTTGGGGGTTTAAGATGTAACTACGGCGACGTGTGGTAAAAATTTGCTTAAAAAAAAAGGCGTAATTTATTTTCCTCTAAGTTTCTCACCAATACCTCGATGCGTTAACCGTTTCTGATGGTACGACATCTTAACTTCGGCATAACATCTGAATGTGGCGCCGAGCTCAAAGTATAGCATAGGCATGCATGCAAGAGTTATATTTTTGGGTGGGTGGAACAATCGAAACATTATAAGTGATCTCTATATTGTTATAAAAAGGAAAGAATATTAACGCGGAAAAGAACGGAAAGGTATTTTGTGGTCGATTGTGTGTGTTGTGAGAATAATTGTAAACAAAAATAAGCTTTATTGTTGCCACGGTTACGTGTCAATACAAAATACAGATTGCAGACCGGATACAAAATGCACAATAGGTACAACATGTAGAGTGCAGACTGCAGAGTGGGAACGAAATGCAGACTGAGAATTTAAACTTTTTTTTTTCATCTAGTACGTGATAACATGTCATCTTACAAGTTACAGAGCATCACGCAATCAGTTTTGCGCGATCAGCTTTCACGATCATTTGCACTATTGTGAAATATTGCATGTCCGTTTCTCGATCAAAATCGTTCTTAATATAATTTCAAGCCTTCGTATAGTCTTCTCACTTTGCGCGCGAGTTGGTTGGTGTGATTTCTGTTCAGACTTTGCCAACTTCATAAAAGTAGATGCAAATGTAGATTTAAATGGATGTCGCTACTAAGTATTTAAGACGCGCAATATTCGAGAAACAATTGACAGGTTTGCACGTGGTCCGTATTATCATCTTTTTAAGTGACATGTGTTTATTCATTTTTGTTGACAAAAATGCGGACCGAGACCAAAACAGTTCCTTGATAATAATTAATATATTTTATTTTAATATATTTTCAACGTTCAGGGGTGAACACACAGTGATTTTTAGGCCAAGCTGCAGAATACCCTGCCACTCATTTACTTGTCATTGAATAAGAATAACGTTTATTGTGTTATGTCTCAATCTTCAAAGCCTCGTGACAGATGTAGATGAAGGGGGCTGATGTGGCAGGGTGTTCTGCAGTTGATTCCGTTGTTTTCGTGAGTTGCCATTTGTTTACTTTTCTGGTGTTTTATCTCTGATCTGTTTGGTTAGTACGGAAATATTAGTATGTGAAAATCAGACTATATGAAGGCTTGAAATTATTTTAACAAGGATTGTGGCCGCTTTGTTAGAAACTAATGCAATGGCCGGTTTGTTAAAAACAAAATATATCAAGAAACAGGCAAGGAATATTGCGCAATAAAGCAAATGATCGTGAAAGATGGTCGCGCAAAAGCGATTGCGTGACACTTGGCGAGTTGTAAGATGAGATTTTATAACATATCAGAGGAAAAAAACAGTTTAAATTCTCAGTATGCATTTTGCGCCCACTTTGCAGTATGCAGTGCGCATTTTGTACTTAGTATGCAATGCGCATTCTGTAGTCTGTAGCTTACTTTTTGCCGTGACCTCTACGAATACTGTAGTTTTCGTTGTAGGTATTGTTTGGTGTTGTCACGCAAGACTGTTTAGGGACGAAAGAGCAGTTGCGAAGGAGGTTACACATGTTGATTTTGTTGGGAGTTACCACATCACAGGCGGCGAGCGGGGGAAGAGGAAAAGATCGAAATACGAGTGGTCAGCGGGGAAACAACTTTAATACATCATATAGAAACATATCAGGTGTAGTTGTGGAAAACAATGGTGTTACAGTATACTTCGCTAAATAAAATGTTAAGCAATTTTTCAAAGGTATTGATTTTACATGTATCTTTTACTGCTGTAATAAACAATGGAGGCATCGGAAAGGGCATCGGTGGCATTCAGAAGGCACAGGTCAAACGAATCAAGGTTCTAAATAATTCCCGCTGCTCTCGAATGTGTCGATTCTAGAGAAGAAAAAAGGGCTGTAGAGCAGTTTCCCCAAATTAAAATACAGTAAGTTAGACTCGGAATTATTGTCTTGAAATAAGTCTCTTGCAAAGTCTTTACAGGCTGGTACTTCATTCGTTTCATTGCTTTAACCTTATGCACAAAAGTTTTTCTGACTTGAGAAACATGTTCAGACCATGAGAGTCTACAATAAAGCTTTTCACCCAGGCAAGTCGATGACTCAGCTACACGTATCATGCCCGATCCAAAGTACAAAGGAGGTAATGGGCCAATAAAAGGGGATTTCCTAATCAACATTGCTTCAGTTTTGATTGGATGTATTGTGAGTTGATTACCGTAGCACATTGTCAACCATAATGTTAGGTGCAGCAAAAACGTTATCTAAACTTTCAGCAATAAAAGATGAGGCAGTGTCATCAGCATACAATAGACATCTCCAAAATCTCCAACACAGTCAGGAAGATCGTTGACAAAAATAGAATATAGCCTTGGCCCAAGGAGAGATCCCTGTGGGACGCCAACATTAATACAACTAGGAGAAGATTTGCAGCCATTAACAACAGTATACTATAATTGCGATCTGTTTGTGAAATAACACATATGCCAATAGCTTGAAGCTTGCGTGATAGTATTAAGTGCGAGACAGTTTCAAAAGCTTTTTGGAAATCAATGAACTCTGCTCCTACACAGAGACTGTTGTCCAACGTCTGTTTCTATTTCTCGGTCATAGTTAAAAGCATGGACTCTGTTGATGAACGTTTACAAAAACCCCATTGCTCCCGGGTCTTGGCACTGCAATCAGCAAGATGTTCATCAATAATGTGACACACCTAGCTTTCGAGAAGCTTATTTGGGATGGATAGAAGAGATATGGGTCTGTAAATTGAAACTTCCATTTTGCAGCCTTTTTTAAAGATGACATTGATCTTAGCCATCTTCCACAACGCGGGGAAGACATTAGTAGTTAAAAAGTTGAAAGTTTGAAAACGTCTCGTAGCAATTGATGTTTCGACTACACTGTAATACATCTGCAAATTAATTGTACGGTAAAAAACGATTCACACAAATCTAAACAATTCGAAAACCTTATGACAAAGTACATAACATGCCTATTGAAAGAAACAACATCTTTGTTTAGCCACATTTTTTATACTTACACTTTGAATAAACGGTCAGAATTATAAAAGCCCAGGAGGGAGCCGGAACTCTAATAAACTTGAAATTAAAACCATGGGGAAAGTTTAAAAAGTCGTGAACTTTATCTTCTTAAATCAACCTGCAAGAAATAGATTATGTTTTCTCAGAAAGGCAAGATCTTCCCCCAGAGTTGTAGCCGTTAACGGAATAGAGGGGTATGAGATCGAGGTCCTTTCAAAGCTATAAATAGCTAGTCTCTAATAATCGACAAACCTTGATAAACACGCACTGGAAAATCATAGAATTTACGCATTTCACGTTTTACATCGCGTAGTCTAGCCAGGAGTTAGGCTTGATGATACTGATACTAAAAGAACACATATTTTCGTCACTGCAATGAAAGGAAGAATTTTTGAGTTTTTTCAATTTACTTGTAAAAATTAGAAAAATTTCACGTCACCTGTTGCTCATTAACCCACACCATAACTGTAAATAGCTAATAATCGACAAACCTTGATAAACACGCACTGGAAAATCATAGAATTTACGCATTTCACGTTTTACATCGTGTAGTCTAGCCAGGAGTTAGGCTTGATGATACTGATACTAAAAGAACACATATTTTTGTCACTGCAATGAAAAGAAGAATTTTTGAGTTTTTTCAATTTACTTGTAAAAATTAGAAAAATTTCACGTCACCTGCTGCTTATTAACCCACACCAAAACTGTAAATAGCTATAAAAAGCTGATTTCATAGTTTCAGAGTCTTGATACTAGTAATTTTCCAACCTTATCAGCTATTCGCTTCTTTTAATCAGCTTCCGGAAATGTACCAATATATGCTTTTCAAAAAATTTTCAGAGTCTGATTTTCTGGGAAGCGTTATATTTGCTTATTTACAGCTATATTTCAATGAGTCACACGGACTTAATCATTCCCGCGTTTAAATTTAAACATGGATTATATTAAGATGATTGTCGATTCTCTCCGTTAAAATTCTTTATTAATTGGGAAACTTGTGAAGGCTACGAAGGAATCACCATCTTGATGGCTATGTGCTCAAGTGGAATCCCACTCAAGTTCATTGTGTTCAGTCTTCAATTAATCGAAAAGGTTCTCGAAACTTCAGTTGAGAAACAAACAGACATAACTATATGAGGAACAAAGTTCCCCCCAGGGTCACGGCGGGTCATACGGTTTTCTTAAAGATTCTGTTGCTGATTTTCGTAAAAAAGTCAAGAGAACTGCGTCATACTTCATTTTTAGATTCAAAAAAGTTTTTTTTTTCAATTCTACAAAGCTTCGGTATGAGCAAAGCCTCACTTTGCATTTCCTCGCTTAAATTCAAAATTTTAATGTCAGTCAGCCTTCATAGAAGTCTTTTGTTTCTTTGGGCCAAACGTTAGAAGAGTAGTGCTTATAGGAGCGTAAAGAACAATATTACCTCTTAAATTTAAATTTTAAAGTTAAGAAATTTTATTTGTGAGCCCCTTTATCAGCGCTCAGCTGGAAATAAAGAGCGGGAGCCCCATCGACCATCATTCATAGTTCATGTTAATTTTCACCTGCTTCTTTCAAGGCTATTTAATAGTAGCAAAATCAATAGGGACCCTTTGCAGTTAGGAAGGCAACGCCAAGGAGGTCGCCAATTTAAAATGAATGTATATATATTTATATAGTTGGAATTTCGCGAATGATAGGATGTGTTCACCATTTCTTACGGCGCCGCAATTTAACCTCAGCATAACGTATGAGGGCGGCGTTGAGTTCCAAATTAAAAACTTAAATAATTTGCCGTCGGGGTTTCCTTTCTCGGACCACGCAAAATTTGATGTTTTCACGTTATTATTTTGCAGAGGACGGCTAAGAAATGTACACAGTTTTGAAAGACACGTGCTGAGCTGTCGTTCTGCTCATTAGCCCTTTTGTTTTTTTCCCACGTTCTCGTTGCCGTCGCCGTCGTGCTTTGCTAAAAGTCCTTAATTCCTTTGTGAAAGGAACGAAACTATTGTTTATTTCATTCCTTTCAATAGCAAGACAACGAGTTTTGACACCCAGCTGTAAGTATTTATTTTTCTGAATGAAAGACAATTTAAAGATTAAAAGGGGATTGGCGATCTCTGGTCTCTACCGCTTCTTGTTGTGAAGTTACTTGTTTTGTTTGTGATCACTATACTTCAAAAATAATTAAAGACGCATTGCAACGTATATCCTCCCACGAATGTAAGAGAGAAGGAGAAACTCGTCTTGTGTTTTAGCCATTAAGACACTTTTGTGGAGGGTTAAAAGAAAAGAAAAGAAAAAAAAAACGGCTATTCAACTGAATGGCACTCAACTCCTCTTAGGAACGAACTAAAATATTGTGCGGAATTAGTTTTCCTTTTTAATCGTAGGAAAATAAGTTTTGGCACCCAGGTGTAAGTTTTTTTTTTCGTGATGGTTTAACAATTTTATTTACAAGACGATCACTTACACTACTTACGACCTACATTCTTTATCTCTGTTTTTTTCCGTTCCTTACTAGGAGGTTTAATTGTTTCGAATGGTGAAAAGGTGGAAGTCTTCACCTCGTATCGAGGGGCAAGGCAAAAATTGGAAAATCAGAGGAGGAAAGAGGAGGTAAGTTGAGATAATTCCCATTTGGACAGCCAGCTTAACAAGGTAAAATCCTTTTTTGATCTAGATGCAAACGTGTTTGCGTTTAAACATTCAATGCCAGCCGGATGACCAGTTTATGTAGGAAAATTTTCGTAGGACTTTAACAACGGCGGAGTAGAAAGCTTCAGGTCACCAAACCAAATACAAGTACACTCAAGGTACATTATAAAAAGGATTTATCTATTAAATTAATAAGGTGATTTTACAGAAAATGCTAAGCGAAAGAATATTTTTCTTCCTTATGATTCTTCTCGAGAAAAACCGTGAGACGCTATGTAAAGTGTAGAAAAGGTATCGAAGCTAAATTGATTCAAGTCACTCCCTAAACACGGAGGGCACACTAACTCTTAGCTATAATTATTATGAATTTTCCGTTGGCACTTAATAGACTGAAGAAATACTATCAACAATAAATTGTTTCGGAGAGAAACATTATCTAACCAATTCGTTTTTAAATCTAGGTCTAAATGTAATATATCAGACATCGTTCATGACACTTTTGCTGGGTTGAAAACTTTCTTACATCACATGACTTCGTATCTTAAAAATCGATATATTTTTATCCAATAATGTGGCTTACGGAATTCTATCTTGCTACAAGTTACAAGATGTATTCATTTAGTTCACGGACAAAATATGGAAACTTCGCCTGAAATATTTTTCATACCAGCGTGTTCAGAGGAGACCCTTCTCTTCGACCTTAATTTATTTAAAAAATTCACCAATTTGTACGAAAGAATTCTCAAAATGCAGGCGTCAATCGGGCTGAAAAGGCATATAAGTGCATGGCTTATACACCAATGAGGTCACCGATTGCCTCAAACCCGCGGGCTTATCTCTAATTTTCATCCACTGACATCTTAAAATTTATGTGTTGAATTTTCTCAATTGCGCTCGTGTCAAAAATCATCGGCATAATTCTGAAAATTGACTGAGATCTCGTTTGTTTATCTTTTACGCGGAGGATTTTAGGTTTTCATAACAACTGAATGGAGAATGGATGCTAAGTTTGCGTAAACGCGATCGATCGTAACGCTGGCGCACTTGCGTGACTTTCAAAGTAAACAAATGTGATCATAAGGCGCCTTCTCAATAATTTTCGTTGAAACATCTGGTCATCAACTACGCACAGTGTGAAGAAGATCAAAATTAAAGAAAAAAATTTGGCACTCTGGTCATCGCAGACATATTGCGTAGCATAAAAGGACACACAAACAAGTTAAAATACGTTACAGTGTTATTTACAAAACGACACGCAAACACTTTGAAAGAATTCTTGCTGTTTCTCCCGAGATTTAGCACACGGAACGAAATGAAATAGCCCTCCTTTCTGCAAATTTGTTTCCATCATTAACGATGTAACGCTGTCATGGACCACAACGGTTTTGGGCGACAAACTCAACATTTCCCTGCGGCAATCAAAATCAACTTGATGTATTGCGTGACGTGTTTGCTGATTTTTCCCTTGTCAAATACTTGTTTCGTTGGTTATAAAAAGTAAGAACAAAATTAGTTAATGTAACAAATTAGAATCGAAAGTTATTAAAATGGACTGCAGAATTTTACATTTGACTGAGGATTTTATTTTTTAAAATGTTTATTTGATTCATGGAAAGCAAAGATTGTAGTAGCTGCGTGTACTTCAGCTCTGATTTCTCTCCTGGAATGCCTGGACGACGTATCGAGTCATTCGGATTACTACCAGCTATCCAGCGAAGTCCTCAAACAAAATCTAATTTTGTTTCCTTCCGATCATTCTAGCCTCGAAATGGAAAAATAAGCTCAGGTTAACTGCAGGGAACGTTTACGGCTCCTTTTGTAGAGCATTCCCTAGAGAAACCATCGAGAAGCAATTTCGTTTGGGCTTAAATGTTTGCCTAATCTTCTTTTCGAAATTCCGCAAATAGGTGATTCTGTAGTGAAGATCAACTTCGCAGCGAGACGAGTGCACTCTCTTCTGTCTTCAAAAACTTTTACTGACTCAGAGGAAGGTTTCAATATGGTAATGGCACTTTCGGCTAACGACTAAAATTTTGGCAATTTTACTGCCAACGACTATTTTCTTTCCGTTGCAATTAAAAAAAAATGTTATGGTTAATGCTTTAAGGGAAACAATTTCCTAGTTAATTAAACAAAAAGCATTCATGCATTTTCAACAAATAAGCTAATGTTTGATATTATGAAATTTTATCAAGGGAGGTCGCTTTCAAGCAAGAGACCCAAATATCTATTCGTTTCGTTCCAGATTACCTCATGCTTGTTAAATGAAACAATCATGTATCTTTTATTTCTTCACATTGATATAGTGCCATCGCTATGGGCATCGTAGAATATCTTCAAGTCATGCTGTTTGTATTTAATTTGACTCTCTCCACTGCGGCAAAGAAAGCGGTAAATTGTCAAAACTTCAAGTTTGTTATCGATGAAGATGTCGTCTATAATCACATTCTTGAGGGTCACGTGTTTCAAAGATTGACAGTCCACAGCGCCATCCAGTGTCACGTGAAGTGCAAAGATGACTGTTTGTGCGTATCCATGAACTATTTCCCTTACTCCATGGAAAATAACTGCGAACTTAACGTTGCCAACAAAGACATGGAACCAGCGGCGATGAAACGGAGGCAAGAAGGAAATTATTATGATTTAGTGAGAAGCTACACGGTGAAGGTGAGATGACATTGTTTATGAAATTCCTTTTTCACTTATTTATGAACTTTCGTAAATAAAATAAATATTCCCACATGATCAAGTTTTCCGGTACTCCTTAAAAAACAGGTCTTTTTAAAATGTGTTATATGTCAGTTCGGGCAAAGAAAACTTTGTGCATACCATTTTGTTTGCGATATGATTGATTTAGACAAAATCAAAACAAACTGATTTGGCTGAGAGAGGATTGGGTTCATTATCTTTCTCGCAAACTTTTTCTAAGCGGCCATGTTGCAATGCGAAGAGGACGGCAGAACCAAAGTGACAACAAATTGCATAAAGACGTCATTGACTTAACCATTGCTGTATTACTACATTTCAAATGAAATTTTGATGGACATTTCATCTCCATTCTGGCACCCCGCTATGTGTTGCGTGCACACGTACTTTGCTCGCACTGTTTGTTATCAATTCGATCCGCTTCCAATAAGATTTGTCGATGGTTACTCAAACGTACATGCCAACCCAATTCGATGAGCATGCTGAGCTAAAATTAACAATTGGTTCATACGTCAGCGTGCGTTCATCGAGATATGAAGCACGCGGGGAGTTTGAAAATCTTTTTCTCGAGGGATTTGTTCGCTGACGTCATGGCGTGCACAATAGGAATATAAAGCACGCTCGTGCAATTGAATTTGATTAGACAAATTTACTAGCTATGTTATAAAAAACCTTTGAATGTTGCTGTAGGGTGGAGACAAATACACGCCAGAGAAGCATCATTGCATTAACAGATGCTGCCGCACCAATCCTTGTCTCAATGGAGGGGTATGTCAGGAGATTTGTGACACTCACAGCACCAGGTTTAACTGTACCTGTCCTAACACATACTCTGGTCAGCGGTGTGAGAAGATGAAACATCCGAGAAGCTGCAAAGACATAGCTAAGAACGGTGCCTCGACATCAGGAAAATACGACATCTACGATTCAAACAGTGAACGGTTTTCTGTTTACTGTGACTTGCAGTCTGAACCTGGCTTTGTATGGACGTTAATACAATCGTTTTCCTTGGCGAAGAGAAAAGCCTTCAGCGATGCAGGGTTTGGCAGGAACTTTGAGATTGATATTGAAGAGGGGGAAGTGAATTGGAACGAGTTCCGACTATCCTTATTACAGATGCAGCCTCTTGCTATTTACTCCACACATCTGAGAGTAACCTGTAACTTTTCTATGGATGGTTTGCAGTATACGGACTACGCACGCGCTAAGCTGGCAGGTCATGACATTTTTGGTAACTGGACCAGCTGCCAGATGTACGAATATGTTAACATCCGAGGAATCCATTGCTCTAATTGCACTGCCCTGACAAAACAGCAGGAAGATGTGTCTTGGCACATAAAGAGTGACAAGAGCATAGAAGCCGGATGTGAATTTGATGGAAAACCAGGTGCAGTCCCTCATGAAAAAAATTTCGGACAATTTCACGACCGTACTGAAAATCAGCATCACCGCTGCTCGTTTTCTCCTGCGTCCACAACGCAGCATTGGTTTGGAGCTAAATATGAATTGTAACTTTTTGTGAATTAATTTTCTTTCACAGAAAAGGAAACTCGGCCAACCGAAAGCAAGAAAACATCGAAGCGAGGCTAAGAACTAACGATGACATCATGTACCTTCAAGTTTGGTCCAATTAGGAGTTGAACTTCAACTAAACGTTTAATATTTCAGATAGTTACACGACTCTTTATCGCAGAAGAATGTAGATATGCACAAGAGAGACGTCATAAGCAACCTTCATTGAAGAGCGTCCATATTTTAATAGGCGGTCTCTCTACCAACACTTTTTACGTGCACTTTCATCTTTTCATGTGATGTTCCATAGATAGTACACTTACATCTTAAAAGTCAAGGTCGATAAAGTTGCCCTTTTTTCATATTCGTCTTTGAAGACGCATTCAGAGCTCACCATTAGTTGATTTATGCAAATTATTTTCAAGCAAGTGAATAACCATATATTGAAATGCTTGTGTTTAGGTTCAGAGATATTACCGTACGCTATTAATCAAAGTATGACATGTTTTCTCGTCGAAGTGCGACATATTCTTGACTCGGTCAATCAACCGTTTTCTCTTTACTGATAATTGAAAATTAGCTTCGGCCTCGTTAGTTTGATCATTAGTAAAACCAAGCTTTAAGTTTAGGTTTCTTGATTTCGCTTTAAAAAATCCGCACAGTAAGGAGAAATGGTATTTACTTAGTGACAGGGAGATGTTAAGAATCTCTCCTTAGTGATAAATATGTACAGCTTTGCTTGATTTTAATATTAGGGGCTCGATACATAACTATGAGAAGCCCTCAACAGCCTTTCTTAAACAGGGACTAAGGTACTTAAGTGCTTCGTTAAGATCACCGCTTACTTTACAACATTGCATTTGTTCTTGAAACATTTCTGAAATGTTCAAAATGTAGGAGATAAAGTAGGTATAGTAGTTACAGCAGGGGTTTTTGAAGAGAAGCACCAGTGTACATAACACTTGTTGTACATAATGTGAGACATCATCTTATTACATTATCATATTACTTGTGAACAGTTGATGCTCATCGTAACATCACGAACTTTTGTTCGTTTTTCTCAAAGTCGTACTCCAGACTTTTACTTTAAGCTTGTGGATTTGCAGCGACATTACATTGTTGGACACACTGTCGATACATTATCAAATAAAAATCGGAGTTTTCGTGAAATAGAAGTTGTTTTTCTCTAGTTATAGAGTTCAGCATTTAAAATACACGTTTACGAAGTTTGAAACGTTCAGTGACAAAATTGACGATTTTAGAAGGTCTTAAAGCTATGCCATTTTCCCTTCAAAAATGGTATTCGAATTGCGCGGCCAAAGTACCATTTGGCCAAAAACCAATGACGTCACTTGGTAACAGAGGATCGATTCTGTATGGCGAATAGAAAGACACGCGGCAACGAGGGGGCGATATTGTGTTGTTGGTGCCCCTGACCGGCAAAGTTCTCAGAATACATCGTTCACACATAGAATGTTTCAGTTCCCGAACGATCCCGACTGTTAAAGGAAAATGGGTGAAATTTGCTCGCAGACATAGACACGATTTTTACGATCCAACTTGGCAGTATACGTCGCTTTGTTCGGCAAATTTTGAAGAATCATGCAATGAGCAAAACTTATCCAGACTGAACAGCATGGAGGTCAAAGGGATAAAGATGAACCGTTTTTTGAGAAACGACACTGTGCCAACCAGGGACACTAGTTTTGTGCGTAGTGTAAATGAAATTTTAGTATTTCTGTAGTCGTTTCTTCAATTTTTTTTCAATTTTTTCTCTCTGGACACTAATACTGCTTAATTACATAATTCCGAACGTTCATCTCCTGTAATGTTTAAATAGAAACCTACTTCAAATATCATCAAAGGTGACGGATACAAAAGTAAGGAGGGTTGGGTGAGGTAATTTCAAATTGGACTTTTTCTCGTTTTGAACCTTTGTTTTTGTGGGTCCCTTGACAAAGAGCTCAGCCAAAAATATAGAGCTGGAGCTGGACGACCATCATTCATAGTTCATGTTAGTTTTTCACCTGCTTCTCTCAAGGCTATTTAACAGTAGAAAAATCAATTCCTCTCTGGAAACGAACGAAACTATGGTTTACTTCATTCCTTTCAATGGTGAGACAACGTGTTTTGACACCCAGATGTAAGGTTTTTTTTCCTGCATGAAAGACAAGTTAAATATTAAAAGGGTATCGGCGATCTCTTTTATTTGTCTCTGGTCTCTATCGCTTCTTGTTGTGAAATTATTTTTTTTGTTTGTGATCACTACTCCAAAGACAATTAGGATACACATTGCGCATATATCCTCTCACGACTGAAAAAAACGGTAAAACTCTTGTTTTTTAAGCTAGAGAGTTCTGTAGAGGGTTAAAAGCAAAAAAAAAAAGGCTATTCATCTGAATCAAACTGAACTCCTCCTTGGAAACGTACGAAAATACCGTGGTCAATTTTTTTTTACTTTTAATTGTGGAACAACAAGTTTTGGCACCCAGCTGTAAGTATCGATTTTTCTTGATGGCGACCTCCATTCTTTGTTTCTAGTCTCTTTTGTTTCTCATTGTGAATTTTAATTGTTCTGAGTGATAAAAAGGTGGAAGTCTTTATCTCATATTGAGGGGCAAAGCAAAAATTGGTAAGTCAGAGGAAAAAAGAGGAGGTAAGTTGAGATAATTCCTATTTGAACGGCTAACTCAAAATGGTTAAAGCTGGTTTTAAATCTAGATACAAACGTTACTATAACTGTTTGCGTTTAAGCATCCATGCCAGCCGAATGACCAGTATATATAGGAAAATTCCTAAGGACTTCAACGACGAGAAGAAAGCTTCAGGTCACCGGACCAAATACAAGTACGCTCAAGGTACATTGTAAAAGGTAGAAATCCTAGGATGAAATTAATGTATCGTTTTGTCTATTAAATTAGCAGAGTGATGTTATAGGAAACGCTAAGTGCAAGCCTCATTTTCATCCCTATGATTCTTCTCGAGGAAAAGCGTGAGACGCGATGTTAAGTGCCAAAAGGGATTTGAAACTGAATTGACTCAAGTCATGCCGACACACGGAGGGCACACTAACTCTTTGCTACAATTATTATAAATTTTCCGTTGGCAGTTACTGGACTGAAGAAATCATATCAACAATAAATTGTTTTGGAAAGAAGCAGTATCTAACCAATTCGTGTTTACATCTAGATGTGATACATCAGACATCATTCATGACACATTTGTCAGCTTGAAAACTTTCTTGCGTCACATGACTTCCTATCTTAAATAAAGATATATTTTAAGCAACTTCTCGCGACAAAATGGGTGGAAAAAAAATTGACAGAAAACTTTAGTGTTTTTGTTGCATGTCAACTGTGTGAGAGTTTTTGCGCATATCTGAAGCATCTGAGTATTTGCGAAAGGGTTTTGTTTGTTTATCGCATGTTATAAATCGATAATATAACCTAATCTTCGAATGAAGAATTAGGTTATTCACGAAGCCTTCACAAATGAAAGGTTTGGCTTGAATTTTGAGATTAATAATGACAAAAAAGTGGTTTGGAACGTGTACCGACTATCCTTATCACAGATGCGTCTCTTGCAAATCACTCGTCACGTCTGAGAGCAACCTGTAACTTTTCTACAGATGGTCTGCAGTATAAGGACTACTCACGTGCCAAGCTAGCAGGTCATGACATTTTTGGCGACTGGGTCAGCTGTCAGATGTATGAATATGTTAACATCCGTGGAAACAATTGTTCTTATTGCACCACCCTAACAAGACAGCAAGTAGAGGCATCCTGGCACATATGGAGTTACAATAGCATTGAGAGGGAATTTAAAATTAATGGAAAGGCATAAGGACTCATCGACAAGAAAAACAATTTCGGAGAGTATAGCTGTGACGATATAAATCAGGATCACCGCCACTCGTCTTTGCCTCCTTCTATAACCCAGCACTGGTTTGGAGCTAAATATGACGTGTAACTTTCTGTGGATTCATTTTCGTCCTCAGAAAAGGAAACTCAGCTATCAAAATACGACTGAGAAACCATTAGAGCTAGGCTTAGAACATACAATGACATCATATGTATGCTTTCAAAAGTGGTCCACCTTAGGAGTTGAACTTGATCTATCAAAGAGGAATGTAGAAAAACACGAGAGCTACGTCGTAGGCAACCCTAAATACTCAGCATCTATATTTTAATGTTTGAATTTTGCGTTTTCAGGCGGTCTCTCTAGAAGCGCTTTTTACCTTGACTTTCATTATTCATGTGATGTTCCATAGATAACACACTTATATTTTCATTCACTTACTCGTTAATTAAACTTACTCGTTCGTTGCGCTCACTCGTTCATTTTTTGTGCTGTACCGCAAATCGTGAATAAAAATCGCTGGTACGCAATTTCCATGGAATTACCTCTATTAGTTGTTATATCTCTTCTGAAATAACAACTGAAACCTGGTTAATGGATTCACCAGTTGGAGTCGAAATTGATGGTTAGAACTTTGTTTACAAAAATCGCCCTGTTAAATCGGGTGGAGGTGTTGGCTTCTATGTATCAGACAATCTTGATTTTAGAATTCGCACCGATATTTATGCTGATGAAGCTGAGGTGATGGAAGCATTGTTCATTGAGATCATTCGACCCCATGAGAAAAATATCATTGTTGGTATAATTTATCGCCCTCCAAATCAAAATGTAAATGATTTCGTGACCAGAATGAACGAAATATTAGGGAAAATATCTCGGGACAACAAGATATGCTATATAATGGGAGATTTTAATTTGAATCTGCTAAAAAATCAAAACCACAACGCCACCGGGGAATTCCTAGATGGCCTGTATTCTCACCTGTTTTTTCCGTTAATCACGTTACCTTCCCGAATTACTTCTCACACTGCAACTCTGATTGACAACATTTTTTCTAACCATGTCGAGCACAGTTATTTGAAGTCTGGACTATTAATAACGGATATTTCGGACCATCTGCCTATCTTTTCCATTTGCTTCGATCATAAGTGTACCCGCGAACACCAAGAGAACATATTTGTCCGTGACAAAAGCGAGCTAAACATTTCCAACTTCCTAGAGGAATTAGATTGTATTGATTGGCTCAATATAGACGGGTATAATGATCCTAAAATCTGCTACAGCAAATTTCTTGAGCGATACACTAAAGCTTACGAAACACATTTTCCTTTGAAGAAACTGAAGCGTCGCCTTCACTTTAGGAAACCGTGGATATCCCAGGGCTTACTTAAATCTGTCAAGCAGAAAAACAAACTATACAAGCAGTATATTTCAAACCCCTCTCTCTGGAACGAAGCGAAATATAAAACATATAAGAACAAACTGAATCACTCCCTACGAATCGCGAAACGTTTATATTATGATAAGAGGCTAAGCGAGTCAAAATCCAATATAAGAGCCACTTGGCGTCTGCTTAATGAGGTACTAAACAGCAAGAAATTGAGACCTAAACCCAACTCTGTGTTTAAGGTTGATGATCAAGATATTTCTGACCCAATGGAGATTGCTAATCGATTTTGTCATTACTTCAGCAATATTGGACCAAACCTCGCTAAACGAATTCAATCTACGACCTCGTATAAGAATTTTCTTCCTGGTCATTTCCCTCAGTCAATGTTCCTAAATTTAGCAACTCAGGAGGAGATTATAGATATCGCATCTACGTTTCCGGCGGGAAAATCGGCTGGGTATGACAATATCCCTATGTCTATCACTAGTTATAGTTCTCACTAGAGCTGCCCCCGCCCTACAGTACCATTTTCTATTGTTTTTTTTTTTTTGAGTTGGGCTTGTCGTTTACAGTTGTGTAATTTTTCTGTTATGTTGTTACGGAATTGCGGCTCAGTACTTTGGTTTTAGTAATTTTGGATCTCAAAATACTACAAGCGTAAAAAATGTAGTTTTGGGAAGTGCTTGGGATGTTTTTTTTTGCTGTGTGGTTTAACTTAGGATTTGTTTGTTCTTCACGATCAAGGAGAAGCAGAATGTAGGGACTTGGGTGAGTTTTGACATTGGAATGTTATAGGTGGCAGACTTGCCTCTGACAAATCCAGAAATTGCCGAGTCTTTCGGCTTTGTGCAATAAGCTTGATTTGCGGCTGACAAATCGGAGTTAACCGAGTCTTTCGGTCAAAATGCTAAACTTACACCGTCTTCTGAGCATCGGTGAAATTATTTCTGTATTAACTTCTGTATAACACAAATGAAACTCTATAACTCTGAGAATAATCCAACATTCATGTATTTGATATCTGGTTATACTTTAATTATGCTGCAAGTTCTTTGCTTTAAGTTCTCACGTTAGCTGACTGAGCTGCGGACCCTCCGCCGCCTTCGATCGAGACTTCACACAACTGTTTCTCTTTGGACGGATTTTGATCACCTTTTAAACTCAAAACTACCTTTAATTGTTAGAAAGATGCTATACACACTTACCGTTGGACTTGGAAACGCTTCTCGACGCTTTTCAGGGACGCTTAACTCGAAATCTCGACAAGGACAAAGCTTGTATCAAAGACGCCGATCCCAATAGTACTCGCGCGCGTTTTTGCTGGCCGCCCATGACCATTTGCGGGAAAAACGTTGATACCTTGCGGCCGTGCAAGCGATCAAATCGAGTTTTTTTCTGGTTATGATCTACCGAAAATACCCACATTCTCTCTTCTCCAGTCTTCCTCTATATTACGCGGGGAGTCCTAAGGTGCCTCCTCGGGATTTTGGCCCTCTGGGGCCAAAAACCCTGCGGGGGCAATAAAGCGATCTATATGCAGCGTTTCCTCTCCATTAACACACATTGTAAATCTCTCCATTACTCATGGTATCGTTCCGGATGATTTGAAAATTGCTCGTGTCATACCTATTTTTAAATCAGGTGACAAAGCTCTCTTCAGCAACTACAGACCTATTTCTGTTCTACCGTGCTTTTCAAAGTTTTTGGAACGAATAATTTACAACCGTATTATAAATTATCTCAATGACTCCGATGTCTTATGTGATAATCAATATGGCTTTAGAAAAAATCGCTCTCCTAGCCTTGCGCTTATCGATTTGTGTGACAAAATTTCTTCTGCATTTGATAGAAAAGAACATGCCATTGGAGTATTCCTAGATCTTTCGAAAGCATTCGATACGGTAAATCATGACATTCTTTTTGACAAACTCAATCATTATGGGATCCGTGGTCTGGCACTAGAATGGGTCAAAAGTTATCTTTCTGAGAGGACACAATTTGTCGAATTTAATAACGTTAGATCTGCCCCACAGGGGATTCCCTGTGGGGTGCCTCAAGGTTCTATTCTTGGTCCCTTATTTTTTATCCTGTATGTTAATGATTTGAACAATGCTTCCCTGCTTGATGCAATCTTGTTTGCTGATGATACAAACTTATTTATCTCCCATAATGACCCTGTTTACCTAATTAACACATTAAATAGAGAATTAAACAAATTGTCAACCTGGTTTGCAGCAAACCGGCTCTCCTTGAATTTAGCCAAGACTAATTTTATGGTATTCAAGCCTTGGCAAAAGAAGCAATCCTTTGAATTTCAAGTTTTCATAAATGAGCAGCCTATTCTTCGTGTTTCTGAGACCATGTTTTTGGGTGTTTTATTAGATGACAATTTGACCTGGAAATCGCATATATCCTTAACAGCAAATAAATTATCCAAATCTATAGGTATTATTCATAAATCTAGGTTTTTTCTCTCTACTCACTCCCTTCGTACTTTATACAATTCTATGATCCTTCCATATTTGTATTATTGCAATTTAGCTTGGGCTGGTACCTATAAGTCAAACCTTCAAAGAATTGTAACCTTACAGAAACGTGCGTTACGAATAGTAAGCAATTCTACATACATTGCCCATACTGGCCCTATTTTAAAGGAACTTAAACTCTTAAAATTTCATGATATCCATTCGTTTCAATTAGGTACTTTTATGTTTTCATTCGAGAACTCTACACTCCCTTCCAAATTCAATAACTTTTTTTTACTGAATAGTCAAATCCAGAACGAACACCAGGAAGTTTTCAATTTACTTTCAAGGTCCAAACTTTTATAATTCGTTAAATTCTGACATAACTAGTTCTCCCTCCTCCGCTTCTTTTAAAAGAAAGCTTAAGGAATTTCTTCTCTCTAAGTATTAGCTTCTGTAAGGCAGTAATTCTTAACTAACTTACTTAATATGTGTGTGCGTGTGTGTGTGTGTACGTGTGCGCGGTCAAAGTTAATTACCATAAGTCCATATTGTAATTCTAATATAAGATTAGTTATTTTAAGTGAGAAAGCCTGACTTGTTATAAGCCTCGTGGTTTCTTTCAGGTTTTCTCGCCATTTATTTTCTGTCATCAATTTTCTTCATTTTTTTTTTCCATGTGTAAATGTCGTATATGGCAAATAAATATTGTATTGTATTGTATTGTATAACAACTATCAATTTCTATTGTAGTCTTGAAAGCAACTGAGACAACCAATCGTTCATATTAATATTGCTTCGATAAAATCAAGTCGGGGACATGTGGTCGCTGGAAGAGTACTTTTAATGAAGAGATTTGATTGATATGTACTGACTGAAGTTAGTGCAGGTTAAGATTGATGGTCCTTGATATCTCACGCCATTTTTTTCGTTATGTCGTTATAAAGATAACACATTGCGGAGCTTGTCACATATCCTTTTAAAACATTGCTAACTGATCGTCCTGCTGGGCTTTCTTCACGAGTAATTTGTTCCTGTTTTGTGTGTTCGTAAAAATACCCCGTGAAAGAATAAGGTGTTGTATGACATACACTCCCGTGAAATAGACAAGAGGAGAGACTCAAATTGTCGTCTTGATTAAACCAATGTCGAAATTTTACACAACCCCTGCATGATGAAATCTTTTGTAATTTTGTAAATTCTATGATAACATCTGCAGTCATATACTAGCTTACCGTTGATGTAACCAAAAGACTAATTATCTTAGGGGTGAACATGCAAAATCCCTTTCTGACTCGTATTGTTCCCTATTGAACAAGAGGAGCAACTAGGTTTCTGTCCACGTGAAGTGCAAAGATGACTGTCTGTGTGTATCTATGGTGAATCATTTCCCTCTGTCCAAAGGTAATAACTGTGAGCTCAGCGACGCTAACAAAGACGCGGAACAAGCCGCAATTATGACTTGGTGAGAAGCTGCAAGGTGAAGGTGAGAGAATCGTTTGTTGTTGATAGAGTTGTCTTAGTTTTTTTTTTTTTTTACTTACGTTTTCATCATAACATAGAGCGCACGCAAGGCCACCTATATCCTAAGGGAGCTACCGTGATAAAAATCCTTATTTATCATATAAACTACGGTGTTATGCAAGGATTTGTAGCCCTGACAAAAGCCGCAACAAACGTGTTTTTTGATAACGCCAATCAGCTGCTGAGACGTCACTCGCCTTTCGCGCTACTCGGCCAGGTTGATAAATGAACGGCAAAGCCTTCAAGATTCTCAATACAAGGTATGAGTCGGAAATTTCTCGGATTATGGCGGCTAAAACATTGAAAAATCCGTCCCGCTTACAGGCAGTGACGTTCAAACTTTCCTAGAAGGGAAAACCAATATACGAAAAGAAAAACCTAAAGTTACGTATTCAGTGACTTTGGTAATGGCCTTTCTCGTGGCTGAGAACGAAAATCGACAACTGGAAGATTTTCCATAGGCCGATTTTGGCTTTTTAACTGAGACTTCTTTTACGGTAAGAAAAAAGTCAATAATGGAGAATTCTGTAAATTTAAAATTCCGCCTATTGTTGTTTTTGTAATCATGATTCAACGCATTTTTTCCATCTTGAGCACCAACGCACTGTAGGATTGTCGATTCTTCAATTTATTTTCATTCATTAATGAAGTCGGCTTTTCTTGTCAACAAAGCGCCGTTTTTTGAACAGTTGATATCAGTTTTAAGTGTTCATGTGTATCCGAATAGCGGATTTTAATTTCAAAACCGTACACGTTCGGAATTTTCAAAATCTTCAACAGAAACACGCAATTTCTGGCCTTCAAATCAAGGAAACAACGATTCAAGCATATTGAATCTACTACACGCGTATATGCAAGAAATTTGTTCGTTTTTTGCTTCTTAACAGAAATTTTCAATGATTTAAATAAAGATTTGATCTCGAAATATTTCTTAGTCGTTTTTACCTTGTCATTTATTCATAGTTTTCGGGTAGAATACCTGGTAAATCCGACAAAGTTGTAATGAACTCTTTTCTATAGAACACAACTTGTGTCTGCATGCTATGTTGTAACGAAATTTTTTCAGTTCATACTTTAGCTATGCGTGTATCGCGTTATGAACGCGCTTGGGAAGTTTGAAGAGAACTCAAGCAACCCTTACGCTTCTCTCGTGCTCTTAGTTCCCGCGTACATCCCTAACTTGATATACGCACGCTAGGCATGGACCAACTCTTTAGTGTACGCTCCCCCCCCCCCCCCAAATTCATTTCTGAATATCTGCACTAGTAGAATTTACTTTAATCAAGGAATAGCTTAAGAAAAAAACTTCATTTTCAATTAGGGTGGAGGAAGCTACATTCCAGGGAAACATCGCTGCGTTAATAGATGCTGCAGCCAGAGTTACTGCCTCAATGGGGGAGTATGTCAGGAGATTTGTGACAGTCACAGCCCCAGGTTTAGCTGCACCTGTTCTTACAAATATACTGGTAAGGGTTGTGGTCAGATTACACATCCAAGAAACTGCAAAGATATCGCTAACAACGGAGCCTCAGAATCAGGAAAATACGGTATTTTGATTCCGCCAAGAAACCGTTTTCTGTTTATTGTGACTTGCAGTCAGAACCTGGCTTTGTATGGGCATTGATACAATCGTTATCCTTTGCCAATAAGGCCACGTATAAGGATAAGGGGTTTGGCACGGATTTTCCTGTGAATGACAATAATAATGAACCGGAATGGAACTCTTACCGCCTTTCCTTATAACATATGCAGTCTCTCTCAAATCACTCCTCACATCTGAGAGTAACATGTAACATACCTGCAGATGGCCTGTAATATACGGACTACGCACGCGCAGTTCTGGCAGGTCATGACATATTCGGTGACTGGGGTGGAGATTGCAAACTGTTTGAGTATATTAACATTCGTTCATTCCATTAAACAAGAATGGATCCTAATGGTGCTTGGTTCGTGAACAGTTTTAAAAGCCAGGAGAGAGAATGCGGCTTTGATGGATCACTAGGAGCAGTTGACAACGAAAATAATTTTGGACGGTATCATTCCGGAGCATTAAATTCGAATCACCGCTGCTCCTCTTGGATCCTTCTACGACACAATACTGGTTTGGGATTAAACGTGAATAGATTGCATGTCAAACCGAAACAATATAGACAGCCAATAAGAACAAAATACGATATCACAGTAACCATTAAGAATTCAAAGAGAAACAAGGAGACTGTTGTAATCTGTGATTGTTTTTAGCTATGCATTGCTTAGGTAGGAGATTAGCCCGAGTTTTCTATACCAATCCTGGCTACCTTTTGAAAACAGGGGCAAAATTGCGCTGTAGTAGTAGTTAAGTAATGACTCATGGCTTGTATGCGTAAGCTACCATACGAATATGTTCAAATACGCCTTACGAACCTTTAAATAACCTTAAATCTGTAATATACACATGCAGTTGATACAACATGATCCTAAATTAAATTAAAAAGCCTTAAATATTGAAATATATTATCTTCAGGAGTTAGAACAATCAAGGGTATACACCAACTGTTTCATAGCTTAGGATGAAGACTGAATAGCATAGTTGCATTAAGTTTGTTTGTACTGGACTTGATAGCTATAGGAAGGGGCAGCATCACATTTCATTTAATCGCCCGAATGCTGTTTCATCAATCTACGTACTCTCAGATACTAGTTTGATATTTGTATCGAGAGTGAAAGAGACATTTGCAGTTAAATGACTCATAAACCGATCTCTTCTCCATCCTTGTAAATACATCTCAAGAGTCAGCAGGATTATAGAAGTCCACTTACATATTTTTGCACAAAGAAATCTTTACATCTTTGGAGTCGAAAACGACTCACTTTGTATCTATTGCTAAGAGGACGAGTCCACTATGTACCTGGTCGAAGGATTTGAAAAGTGGTTTAATAATAAAAATACCCTCTCTTTCTCGCCAACCGGCTTCAGTCAAAATAGCCATTCAGGAAAGCCCCCTTTCGAGACAGATCTTATCACAGAAAAACTTTAAATTTCTCCTTCTTCTTTGCTAATTACTATCAAGCCTGGCTTGAACGTCCAGTTTTGTGTAACATAAGTGTACAGGTTTGCTTGTGAATATTATGAAAATAAAGGAAGCTTCATACAACGAAACTGTAAAGGAGCACTCAGTTATAAGATGATTTCGAAATTTTTACTCTGTTATTTTGAGGTTGCTTGTTTTGTTTCTTTCATAGCTTGAAGTTATGGGAAGTTATTTTGATTTCTTTAGCCTTTTTAGGATAAATATATCTTATTAGACGTTTTGGCGTGTAGTATCGCTGATTATTTTTACGAGTTGTGCAGTTTGAAAACAAGGAAACTACACATCACATCGTCTAATAGGTTATTTATTATCCAACTACTTTTTTTTCTGCTTATTCTTTGTTGGTTCATTTCTCATGAGGCGGGAAAAGAAAAGCAGACAGAGAAACGTAGCGCGCGCAGCCTACTGGTTAAACTGGGTTTACAGTTCAAAAGAACCAACTGTCTAAATAACCGTACAATATCGCAGGATAGTTGTACTCTATTCGCGCGTTATTTGTACTCTACTTTTTGCAGTTGGATAATAAAATAAGTTGCTATTGTCTGTTTGGCACAAACAACTTCATGGACTATCATTTCAAGGCTGGCTCTGTGTCTTCGTGTGGAGTGAATGACTATAGAAAAAAAAGACAGCAGCTTAACATTAACAATAATGCCTGTAGAAATAATAGAATTGTGTCGGGTTATAATCTATTTCAATGTTATTGTTATCATTTCCAGTTTTGATCGCTTGTAGACTCTCCAGCGGTGAAATCGGACCTACGTTTCTCCTGCTCTAGTTGACGCTTTTAAACTGTGAATGGATGGCATGCGGACTTGGATAATTCATAGTATTCGGTTCCTGTTTTAAATCATGACAACTTTTACATACTTTCAAGGAATATTCATGATAACAAGTGTTATCATCTATGTTCCTTATTTGCACATCTTTCTAGAAAAGGATTAGAGTTTGAGAACGACTTTGTGGTATTTAACCTTTTTTTTCTGCATTTTTTTAAAATTTATGAGTGAAACTTTACACATCGTTGAGGGATTGAAACTCTGAATGAAATATCAGTAGCAAACTGGGTTGATTCAAACAAGTTGGACAAATAATAACCGGACCAATCATTCGTTCTTGTTTGAAACCTTCAATAAGTTGAGTGAGTAACGAAGTGGGCCATCACTTATCAATTACAACGTGGCGCTGTTGAAAGAAAAATAGCCTCGGAGGCCCATTTCCACATGCAAGCTTACGTTGTGGGCGTTGACTCATTTTAGGTTTTTCTAAGCAACAGTTGACTGATGCAATAATCATGTATGAGTAGAACTTAATAACTGCGACAATCTTGATAAATCAACATTACCCTTGGTTGGGATATAATCGAAACACCTGATTGTGAGGAAGTTTGATCTATCTGTGCCACTACGGCTAACAGGCTATCGTTTTTCATTCACACCGGAGATATTTGATTTTGATTTTGAATTTGTACTCAGAATCATGACAGTGACTTTAACAAGATGGATGAAAATTGCATTTCTCTGCGATGAAACGTAGAGTAGCCGATTCACCTCGAACTGGCATGATAATGACTTCAACAGCCTTCCCGTCATGGCTCAACTCTGATTCATGGCTAAATGATAATTGTGTAGATAATTATGACAATTACAGATAATTAGGGAGTTCAGTGCCTTATTTAGCTGCCATTCATTTGTTACATGGGATATGTAAGGATACCTGCTTACATATATAATCATATTTCCCTAAGTCCAAAGGAAGGAACTGAGAGCTCATCGATGCCAAACAAGATATGAAGCCATTAGCGATGAAATTTAAAGAAGGAAGAAATTTATATAACATAATGAGGAGCTCTACTGTGCTAAAATGATCGTCCAAGTTTTCACATTTTCGCCTGGATCTGCTTTAGTATTCGAGTCGCTATCATTTTTTTGTCCATTCACCAGATAGAAGTTAAATATACAATGCGCGCATTGAAAACTTGCAGTACATCTTGGACATTTCCTCTCGCTGATCTGAAGTCCTGTATTTCTCTGCTCCCAGCATACCGCAAACAGGGCTGATAGCCTGGAAGAACTGGACTAGAATTACGAGCAAAAGAGCACGTTTTGGGAAAAGTACACAAATGAATAACGTGACTGAGTCACTGGTCACGGTAAATTTCAGTATGTGCTGTTACAGATTGCATGCTTTCCCTCCATTTGAACGAAGTCCGTCGCGCGAGTTATAAAAGAAAAAAAAATTGGTTTCAAAAAAAGAGAAAAAGATGTAAGCGCGGCGCTAGGAACTCTTGGAATGAGGCACTAGTATCAATTTTTTCTTCACTTACATGTTTTCGACACGCGCCACGGACCTCGCCGAAAAGGAAGGCCTGCTCGAAGGCTAGTGCTGTTGTCACCGGTTAAGCTAAATAAAATTCTGCAGTTTGGTTATGAAATGTTGACGCAAGTTTGAACTAGCCTAAGCTCTTTAAAGTAAATATGAAAGAACAGAAACCAGTTTTTAAAAAGATTTTATTTTTGAACGTGGACCGAACGTCAGTCAATGTGACATTCGATACGTTTTTTTTCCCTTTTTTCGTCACGAGACAAAATCATTTGCCAGATTTTTGCCGTTTAAAATGTTCTAATTTGCATAATCTGCTGTCACGCTAGCAAATTCACCAAAAAATTCAAATCATTACGGCGAAGGAAATTAATAAGTGCAAGATGTTTTATATTTCTATGCTTTCGAACATCTTGTAAGAAGAAATCAGCCGGAGTTTTCGACGGTGTTTTTAAATAAATCATGGCGAACCTCTGAATAAACGCATATTCAAATTGAAATGCTTTCCCGACCCCTTGGGTATCACAGAAACGATTTCTTGCTGCATGCAGTGCGTTGCGAGCTTGCTAACGTTTGAAATTTTCAATGTCGCAAGAGGTCAAAAAAAGGGCCTTTTGCATCTTTGATTTATGAGGTTTCCTTTTTTCTTTCTTTTTGACATATTTACAGAAACCAATGTGGTTTTATTTACTTAATACCAAAAATAGGTTAATGGGCAAAGTTTAAGGCAAACGTTTTTCCGATGCGAAATGCCCTGGACCGCTCTTACAGCGATCGCCATTTAACTATTGAATTATACATTAGTAGGTAGAGAGTAGCCGCTAAATGCAAGATAACTAACTCCAAAGCAAAATTGGAAAAATTATTCACAAGCATTTCCTCAAAAAGGTTTTAGGCCTGTTTGTGCTCGGTGACTTTAAGAAACTCATGTTCATCTCTGCGTCTTTAGACAATTTATGCATGAAAATAATCTTGTTAAAAGTAATACATTGTCTGGTGAGTTACGTGGCGCTGCTTATTTGATTTCTGTGGCAACACGGCATCCGATAATTCAGTGATATAAACACCAACGGTCCATTTGGCATTTGAAGAACTGCGCATCATCATATGAATATCTAGCTTTGCATTCATTTTAATTTTTCCCTCGTCTTTATAAAGGTGGCGTGCACGGAGATATGGCTTCGAAGAACACCATGTTTTGTTACAGTAAACTTTAAAAGTTGTTTAGTCTATATCATTCAATTTACAAGACAGACGAATTTGCTGAAGTAATCTACTCTGTCAAAAGTAAATTCCTATCATGAAAACCATATTAAACAGGCTAAAGTATATGCCTGCCCCTTGCTTTCGAGCTCTTTTATGTAGGTAGCTTTTCTTCGCAACTTGTAACAAACAGAAGAATACACACCTAACTGTCCACATCGGGCTCAAAATATCGACTTTTTTTTCAGCAAAATATGGCTGAGATCGACACCCTTTTGTTATTAATTCCAAAAATCAAACAGTTGCGCAACATTAAACATTAATAGTCACCGCGACAGAAGGGCTGCTATGTTCGACAGTCCAACTTGACGCTGCACTTATGAACGTAAATAATTCCTTTTAGTTCTTCTGGTTTTTCGGTTTCTTGACTGCAATAAATAAATTTGTTAGCTTCTTTCATTTGCCGATATATCTCCCTCCGTTGCAACCTGGGCAATGAACAGAAATCAGCGCAGCATTTGAGTAACAATCAATTATTTGTAAACTGTTTTCAGCTTAGGCAAAACTTTAGGGAACGTTTACGGCTCCTTTTGTAGAGCATTTCTAACAGAAACCGCCGAGGAGCAATTTCGTTTGGGCTTGAATGTAAAAAAAAAGAGTAAAAGAGCCAAAAAGTAAACTGATTCTGTTGTGAAGATCGACTCCACTGCGAGACGAATACGCTCTTTCCTGCCCTCCAAAACGTTTAGTGACTCAGTGGAAGGTGTCAATATGGTAATTGCTCTTACTTATCGTTTCGATTATTATATTACGCCTGGGTATTACTTTTTGACAGGAACCCAGGTCTTGCGTTGTGTTTTCCCCTCCCTCATTTATATCATAAGCTAGTCACGCAATAATTGATACCGACACAAGTGAATATTTACCATGTGTAAAGATTTTTGTTCACGTTGAATTGAAAATATTAAAATATGTGCTTTCTTCACTAATCGTTATTTCAGTGGCAGCGAAGCAGTTAAAAGCGGGTTGTTGCTTCAACGCTACTGAAATTTTTAGTTTTCAGACAGGCGAGCAAAGCGTGATGCTCTGGGAATAAAAACTTTTAGGGACCTTTTACATGATATCCGAATGAGTTTTGTACAAGAACGAGTTCATACCGGTTGCCACATAATAACCAGCGTAAAATTTATTTGAAACGATTCATTTCTGAGTGAGTTTATTGGGGTTTTCATTACAGAACGAAACACTCATTCTGGACGACCTTTTCTACCTGTGCAATGTAAACGCTGCGCGGCTCTCATATTTGTATGAATCCTCTGTAGGAGCGAGGGAAGCATTGAAAAAGACAGAAAAGGACATAAACACTTGTTTTTAACAGGCTAATTGTTGCCACTCCCACACGGATAAGACTTAAGTACTTTTATAATTTTATAGCGGTCGTTTTAGAAATTTCAGGCGCGCACCTCCGCCCTCTCTTATGTAAAGGAGTCCCCCGGGGGTGCTGATACGTGCAACACACTTGACATCTAGCAGGGACAAATTCTGATGTGATTTTTGGCGAAGAGAAACAAGTTTTGACAGCGTCTAGTCGCTAGTGCGGAAGGGCCCTTTACCACCGCCGTCCCCTCAGACGACGGAAAGCCAACAAAGTCCTCGGACATTAGTTCAGAAAACTCCGCCTCTTTCTGAATTTTTGGTAACCTATTGGCCAATTTCCAATCGAAACTTAAATCTGACGTCACGCGTAACTTTGCTCACGGTGGTAAGTAGCCTACTTACCGAAGCCAGATTGTGCGAAATTTCCAAACATCTTGAGTACTATCTGTTATACACGCTTGCCAATTCCCCTATCAGCTTTTGGATCGACTTAACCCTACCTTTAGCGTGGCCGGACATTTCTTTTGGCACCCTACATCTGCTATTGGAACCACGATTCCACCCAACACCGAGATTTGATCTGTGAGTGGGGCAATTTGTAAAATCATCGATATCTTTTGACGTCTCGAAGATGCCGGCATGCGACAAAACAAGATCAACAATCAACTTCATTTTCTGGATCTGAAAACTTGCAACTCCGCAAGTGACTTGAAATGTCTTTTTAACAATCACGCAAGGGAACGACTTGGTCTTCTCGATAACTAAACTCACAAGTTCCACCAGCGGACGATCTAACTAAACAGCAAATCTCCATGTCTTAGCGTGTAAGATGAGACGCTTATAAAACAGATCAGTTAGCTAAATCAGTAGCTTGTCAGTCAAATTGACTATTGTAACCATACTTTGACTTCAGCCGATAAAGGAGTCATTGATGGATCTGGACATTTTAGTTTTCTGAATGCAGTAATTCCTGAAAGGTTTTTCTAGATGTCATGCAAAGAGGAGAAAAAACCCATCTCTTGGTATTTCGGAGGTTGATTCATCTTTGAATTTCTGTGTCACGCTTGTCACGCAACTGATATAATAAGATAGAGAAGATATGTAAACTGGAACTCTAATCTGGCTAGAATGTGGTAGAGCATAATTAACGTGATCATCGAAAAAACTAACAAAATCATAAATAAACAAGGTAAGAGTGTTATATTAGATTTTTTTGCAAATTGTAGTGATTTATGCCAGTTAACGATGGCGACAAGTAGGCGCACCATGTATATTTCATAGTCGCTATCAAGTAAATTTTGCCGGACTTTGAGTTCGTCTCAGGATAGAACAACACAAATACACAAGGAAATTTTCAGAGTAACTTTATAACCATCTTTTTGTCTTATAAAAGCTTGAAACTCAGTAGATTTTGTCATATCGGTCATTGTTAAAACTGTCTTTGTTTCGATGCTACTTTTCGACATAGAAAAGTATGTCGGATAAAAATATTCACCAAAAAATAAATATTTCTTTTCCAGCTTCAATAATGACAGGGGATTAAGTTTAGATGATAAAACAAAGGACTATGTTCACAGAAATACCGTAGGTCTAGTACATTCGTTACACGAGGTCACACAACTCGGGTAATATTCACGATGAAAATTTGCATATTTGAGCGGTCGAACGAAAAAAAATATTTCTCGAAAACTAAAATAAATTTTTACAAAGAAACTACACCACAATTATAAGAACATATTGGGCTACAAAATATGAAAGTAGGAATGAAAACAAATTTGGGTGACTTGCCGCTGTTTGTTTGATGCATGCTGAAATTAGCTCTTAAAATGCTTAAGTAACCGTTTTGAAAGACTATATGAAACCAGGCTTGGGCGCAGAATCACTCAATTGCGGAGTTTCGAAAACAAGACTAGGACATTCGAGCTCAAACCAAATTGCCCCTTAGCGGTTTCAAACATGAGTGCTCTACAAAATAATCTTTGAATATTCATAGCACTTTACAGAAGCTGACGCCAATTCAAAGAGTTGAAAAGATATCTTTGTACGTATGAAGAGCATGTGAAACTCAGTTTACAAGGAGTTGATTGTTGCTCAAATAATAAACTGCTCTCTTTTCGTTCTCCAAGTTGTAATGCCAGATAGATATTCTGGTCAGTTCTTGTTTATTTCCAATTGTTTTTTTAGTGGCAAAATGGAAAAATTAACGAATCACTTTCAATATATCTACAGCAGTAATTGCTGATTACAAGTATATCGACCACGGTAGATTGAAGGACAGTTGAAAGCTAGACGTCGTAGTTTTTCAAATCTCAGTGAGATAGGGATCATTTTTATCAAAAAGTGTTTCATCATGGCATTTTCTTTCCGACCTTCATCTATTACGTATCTTCGAGAGTGTTTCTTAAAACGCAAATCTTTCAAGGCTTTCCTGTTCGTCCTCAACTCCTCACGCAGTTATAGGTGTAGTGTAAAAATCACGGTTTGAAAGTAAAGAGAGATCTCCGAGCCGTTTTGTGTCACAAACCCTACCCATCATTGATTGGTAAAAGATCCCCTTTCAGCGATGTACTTGATGAGTTTCTATCCTGGACGAAATCAACTCTAGGGTTGATTTGGAATGTATTTTCATACTTTAATAATTAATCCTTATTTGAGGGAGTCGCGATTTTTCTTTACCATAGGACTATAGGATTACAATATTGATGAAAGCGACTACCCTAAGCTTTTAAATTTTCTATCCATCGATGAATGAAGTTTTTCAAGTTTTGCCAAATTATTACTAGTTTATTTTACAGCTTGAAAAACTTGATATAGGAATATAATCTTTGTCATTGTGATCGGTTTCAAAAACTCCTATTTTCCATTAATTGACTTGCCAACTTGCTTTCGAAAATTTTTGTTATCGAACAGTTTGTTTTCAAAGTTGTAGTTTAAATCAAGCAATCACCTTCAAAGCTGTAGTTTAAGTCAACTAATCACAACCTTGGTTTCAATTACCATTCATAAATTGTAATTGTAATTTTTATGATTAATTGGGAATAAGACTTCGTGTCGTCCAGTTCGGTCTGTAATCATACTCGTGATAAAAAAAATCGGTCTCCCGCTCGCGGTCGCCTTCGTGATCTTCTTATTCAAATCAGTGTATTTAAAAGTTTTGCAAAGGACGATATCGTGAAATCACCAAAATTTTTCTGGTCTGGGAACAGGAACCCCCTACGGCGAAGGCTACGAGAACGTGGCGAACTTGAAAAGATTTAATGAGCAGGAAAATAGCTCAGCAAGCACAAACTGAGATATTTTATCTGCTAGCCGTCCTCTGAAAAACGATATCGTGAAATCCCCAATTTGCCATCCGGTAACAGAAGCCCCAACGACGAATATTAACATCTCTATTTGGAATTCAATACTGCTCAAATAAGTCAAACTAGCTGAAGCTGAGGTCCGGCGTCCTTAACATAACACTGTTTACTCGCGACCTCTTACGGAAATATGAATCAATCACCGCTTTTAATCCCAACTTTTCTCAGCGTTTCCGTCTTACTGCTTTAGTAATTCAGTGCAACTCTATTAAATGGCGATTCTTTGGTTTACTGAGGCGTGGGTACTTTTCAGTTCCATCGGAATCAGAACAACAGAAACTTCATTAGTTATTTTTGATTCTCCGATACACTTACAAGCGGTCTATTTGCACTTTAGGGTAATGACTTTCACCTTCTTTTCATAAGTCGTGGCGGGAGATATGCTGTAATATGTCTTTCAATTGTCTCTCTTTATAACATAATTATATCAGTAATGAATATAAAAATTTTTCAACGAAATCCTTCAAAAAAAAAAAAACAACAAAAAGAGCTCTTCTCAGTATCCTAGGAACTGAATATTCTCACATGGAGCCTGACGAGATAATGCTAAAATTCAAACACAGCAAAATTGAGCCAAATTGATCCAGTTTTACAATATGTTTTGTACACTTAGAAACTCAAGGACTTTCTCTCCTTTACAATTAAACATCTGTCATTTTCCTTTATTTTTTCTTGTGTATCTTTTTGTATTTTAATGTTATATTTCTTCATTTCCGTTTCATTTCCGGTGTAATTAAATTAAGTTGGTTAGGAAAAAAATATTGACCCGCCTCGAATAGCATTTGCTATCTGCGCGGGTCAAAGAGATATCTTGTAAATATGTTTGAAAATAAAAATAAAAGTGAATTGAAGTAACAAAATGCTCGAGTATGGGTGATTGTTATCAGCCCTTATTTGTGGCTTAATTAGTGCCTGTTTCGGTCCAAATTGTCCAGTTTCAACTGGCCAGTTATAAACAGTTGTAATCAGACACGTAAGAGCGAACAGATCTACCCTGCTGAGCTTTTGAAGTTGTCTTTAATTCCATTTAGAAGAGTATCTCCTTGTAGCTCGGTGTCAAAACTCGTTTTCTCTTGATGAAAAGGAATAAAATTGACCACGGTTGCGTACGTTTTCAAAGAGGAATTGAGTTTGTTACAGTTAAATAGCTCGGAAAGAATCAGGTGGAGGATAAACACGAGCTGCTATTTGGTTTATCTTTAGCTCTTTGTCCAATTCACTTGTGCTTCGCGCAATCTACCTGGTAAACCTTACCTCCGAAAGTAACTTTCTTTTTTAACAAGTCTAATCTTCCTCTGATCTGGATCATTCTAGGAAAAGCTAAATAAAGACAATGAATAGCTATGTGCCCGCCCAAAAGCCTCAAGCCCTTGTGCTCTGCAAATTGTCTTCCAATTCACCTGTTAGAAACATTTCCAAGCCGACAAACGCGTTAGGAGCGATGTCTGTTGTTATCACAATCAAACCTTGATGTTAAGCAAATTGGTGATAACCTGCATATTTGCCAACCAATTTACAAAGCAGATGATTTCTTGCAAAAATTACTGGTGGAAAATTGCTAGAATTTTGTGAAACGTCGTGCATTTTAATTTAGGAGTGAGAGAAGTTCATTCAGCTTCAAACCCTACTCAGTAATTTACATAGCGTCAGGCGGTTTTCTTAGAGAAGAACGGAGGGGGAAAAATAAGGATCGCGCTTTGCGTTTTATAAAATAACTTTTAAGACATACAGCGAGGTGAACTCTCATCGTAGGATTTATTCCCTATATACAATATGCAAGGAGAGTGATCTTGTATTTCGCTTGGAGACCCGAAGCTTTATATCAATCAAAGAGAAAGATACTTTTGGCCTAAGCTTGTTTTGAAAACTTTCGTGCAGACGGTTACATCAACTTTAGAATCTTTGCTTTCAGATTGATAGTAAATCTACATGTGTTTACCTATAGTTTTATGGTTGTTCAAGTGGGAATAATATCAGCTTACCTCTTGTTACTTCTGTGGTCTGTTTCCTTTTTCTGAGCAAAGCCGTGTTTTAATAGCTAAGGAAAATGCTCTCAATTTCATTTTAATAAGTTGTGGGAGGAGATAAGTTAGAGAATTAAAGAGGACGCATCGATTCATCGATTCTATATATTATATATATAATACAAAACAGAACAGAACAGGAATGATGAAAAATATAGCCAAACTGGCCTAGCTGTTACAATTCAAACTAATCATGACGGTGTTAGAGCGACTGCGATCATGTTGCATGGGGTCCATTGCGGCTAGCTCATCATTGCGATCTCCGGTCATCGCAGAGAAGAAAGCCTCAGAAATTTCATCGGCCGCCCTTCGAGTCTAAGAGTTTGCTCTGATATTATTTCCAAGGCGTTGAGTGGAAGGCCACACTAGTCAAAACAGGCGAGTTCTACGGTGCTGTCATCCCAAGCAATCTTCATGTTCCTGTGAATTCGGCTGTCGTTCATTCATAAAACATACGCCTTGAGCAGTTTGTTTTCGAATTGTCCTGTGAAAAAACTCGTTGAACCTTGTTGATTTATGAATTTTGATGGTTTGACATTTTTGACAGCTTCAGTCTTGTTTAACCAATCAGATTATTTGAACCATTTTAAAAAGGATTCTGATTGGCTTATTGTAGCGTGCTTAATAAGAGTACAAAGAATGCTGACCACACTGTTGTCCGCTTTGAAAATAAAGTTTTTTTTGACAATTGAAAGTTATGCGTGAGCAATTTAACGGATTCTTCATTACAAAACAAAAAAACCGTCTTGACTGTGCTTTGTTCTGTTGTAAAGCATTTTTTAAGCAGCTAGAGTGCTCAAGAAGTGGGGAAAAACACTCGACCACGTCTCGTGTTTCTCCTTACTCTTCTTTCGTGCTCTAGCCGCTTCCTCCGTGCTTTACAACAGAAGAGAGTTGAGTCAAGGCCTCTCTATTTGTTAAATAGCAATAGAAATGTAATGGTGAAATATGTTTTGCAGAAGAAGATCCGAGGCTTTCACATCTTGAGCTGGAAATATCGCGAAGAACTATCACACTGATATCACACGGTGCGATTGTTGTGCTTGTTTTAACAGAATTTCTGCCTCCAGTACAGGCTTTCAGATCATGCTAGGAAGAAAGGTATATCGCCTCTATGAAACCAATCAATATGATTTCTGAACCTGTTTTACCATAAGTCAGGAATACTCGGTGTTAAAGCTGGCAGCAGTTTGATTTAACCTCAAAGGTCAGTTCAGTTTTTATACCGCTGCTTAATCATTGTAGTCAGTTCATTGTCTTAAATATATGTTGCTATTTTTTTTGGCAACTGGAAGTTTCGTTCCATTGCAAGTTCGCCCCTAACTAGCGCCGCAAGTTGGCCTGCAGTTAAAGCGAGTTCGCTCCGACATCTACCATTTCGCCCCCAAATCTTTCAACTCATTTTGCTTCGGCAGTACTGATTCCTTTTTTGTCTAAATCATGTCGAACTTTCAACAGAGCGGAACCTTCATAAACGTTGTGCTTTTTTCTCCCTTTGGTTTAGCATTTCGCGCATTCAGGCGACTCAAACTTTTACCGCTGAACTGAAGCAAATTTGTCACAATAAAATTTGAACTGAAGCGATAATTTTCTATGTGGCTTTGGCCGAAGCAAAGGTCTCTAAGGAATATAAAAGTAAAATACTTTTTCACAGGAATAATTTATGACAAAGATCTCTTGCCTTTTCCGCGATATTCGAGAATACGAAAATGACTTCGTAATCATCGGTGTATTTACGACACCAAGTGTCGCGAGACTATTTTACTGAAACAGAGCGACCATCAGTTATCACGGATGAAAATCTTCTCCCCCAGAATGCAGAAGAACTTTCATCATCATCATTATCATCATCGTCAGGTCAAGCTGACTCGGTATTCCATGACACGCTCCTTCCACATTTCTCTGTAATCCATTGCAATTGGTAGTTCATCAAGTCTGCATCCTGTGTCATCCATCAATTGGCCAATTTATGTTGGTTACAGAGTAATACATCCCCTGCTAGTTCTTTTTTACTGCGCCATCAATGCACGGGGAATCTCATCCTTTGTTGCTGTGGTGATTTACTGATTGGCGGGATGTGGCGGTAGAGCTCTTCATTTGTGGGGTGGTTCTTCCACGATCTGTTTAAGGCAGTGCGTAGCATTCTAGTGTATGCTCCTTCTATTTTCTTTTCCAGATGTGTTGTTAAGGCCCAGGAGACTGAACCGTAAAAAAGGACGGTCTCCACTGCTGCTCGAAAGAAGTTTCTTTTCAGGATGTCTGGAAGATTCGATTACCATATCTTGTCCAGTTCATTTAGAGCATCCCACACCTTTCCTAGTCTGATGTTAACATCATGTTCGGTAGAGGCGATGTAGCTTCCACTTGCTTTATCTTCTCACCATTGAAACTCTCCATCCCTTCTGATGCATCTTGATTGAAGTAGATGAACTCTGTTTTATCTGCATTGAGGTAGAGCCCTATCTTTTTTGCTGTTCTTTCAATGCTGTGCAGTAGGAATGTTGTCAGCATTGTCTGCATCTGTTATTTTCATAGCTGGGTAGCGTTTGCTCTTCCGCTTTGCGAGGGTAAAGCCAAGTTCATTGTTCTTGTCTAGAGCTTTACGCAGTACATAGTCAAGACATATAAGGAATATGTATGAGGCTAGCGTATCACCGAGGAGGAATTCATCACTGATATCGAAGAAGTCTGTGTCCCCATCAGGGGAGCGAACCATAGAGCGGGTGTCCTGATATAGTATCATCTTCATTTTCCCTTTCCTTTATCAGTGTGAAAGCGGGAGTGTCGAACTCGAGACTGCCTGAGGTAAGAAAAAACAAACGGATAAGGGTAAGTGAGTGGGGAATTAAAAAATGATAAGCTTTGAACTTAAGCGAGAATTTCGTATGCGGCTATATAAGCTACTAGGAATATGTAAATGTATTTACATATTTAGTTAGACAGTTACTTTTTCATTATTAATGCAGGAATGAGAAAGTTTGAGATCTATAGTTGAAGAAGCGTCGGTGCGACAACAGATACTACTGCACTAATCCTTGTCTCAGTGGAGGGGTGTGTCCGGAGATTTGCAACACTCAATGCACCAGGTTTAGCTGTACCTGTCTTGACACATCCTCTGGTCAGAGGTGTGAGAAGATTAAACATAGAGTGATAGAATGGACATGCTATGATGAAGTTTGAATATCAAATATGAATTAATTTTTCGCACTTTGTCATCTCTGGCTGATCCTGTTACTCTTTTTAGTCTAATCAAATTGTTGTTTACGAACCAATTTTTATTGCAGCATTGTCCGTTAAAAGTTTTTCCGGAAACAGATTTTGGTTTTAATTGCTGATCATAGATTCCACAGAACACTACCTTGATGGTTGTCTCGTAAACATGGACTAAATTTAAAATACGCTCCTTCAGAGACGTTTAAAACCTTCTGATGATGCTATACAATAGGTACAAGAAACTTGACTTAGGCCTTTACTACACTCGGTCTTCTTACAATTTACATCGAGTCCCTGATATAGCAAAGCTTTTATGTACATATTTACCTCTTAAGAGAGAGACTAAGTTTCTCACTGCACTTAGCAAATTCAATTTCGATGGAGTTCTCCGTACTGTGTTGATTATTTATTGTGAAATCAATAAACCTAAACTCAAATTAAAATAACGAAGCTGACACTTATTTTCAATCATAAGTTAAGAGAATTCGTTTAATAGGACGAATTAAAAAATAGAAAAGCCCTGCCGAGGTATGGATGCCGTTTTAAAGATGTCATACAACGCTGAATAGTACACTTTCCGGGAAAGGTTCACGTTATCGTGAGTGTATCACAAATCCCCTGACACACCCTTCTGTTGAAGCAAGGGTCGGGCCCCATCAAATTCATTTGGAAGGTACCTATAATCCCAGTCATACTTGCGACGAGAACATCTTTCTTGATTAAGTTGAAAAAAATTAAAAATTCCTTTCATCGCTTCAGCTTTTCTTGCCTTTTAAAAATTGACTCGTTCTTATTAACACCACCTTGCACTCGAAATCATGTTGTGTTACCTATACCAAGAAACTTAAAATTTTAATCAGGCAAAGCTTTATATTCATAGTTACCACTTAAGAGAAATACTCATGATCACGTTACGAGACTTTCAAAATTCATGGCACATCGCTTTGGTCCCCCTGAACACTATTTTAAACTATCGTTGGATCCTAAAAAAATTATTTGAACTTAGCATTAGTCGGTTGCTCGAAAATAATTTGGATAAATAAACTGATGGCGTGCTCAAAGAGAGTTTTCTAAGCCGGATAAATTCGAAAAAGGAAAGTTTCATCGAGCTTTCGACGTTTCAAATTTACATGTATTATCAGAGAAATATCAAATGAGAAAACTGAAAGTTTCGTGGAGATTAAAGTACGTCCTAATAGACGCCTTAAAACGAAAAATTCATAGTTTATAACAGGGACACAACATGTCTAAGGTTGCAGATAACATTGCTCTCGTGTATATCTATATTCCTCACTGATAAAGAGCCAGTGCAAATATCTGAATTATTATTAGAGGCTTTTAGTTCAAGTTCAACTCTAGAAGTGGACTCGACTTGTAGCCGGTTGCAAGATGTCATTGTTTGTTCTTAGCGTTGCTTCAATGGGTCCTTGTACGTCGTGGGCCAGTTTGCCTTTTCTGAAAAAGAAAATGAATCCACAGAAAGTTACACGTCATATTTAGCTCCAAACCAGTGTTGTGTTGTAGAAGTATTTGATGACGTGCAGCGGTGAGTCGGATTCATTTTGTCACTCCCATACTCTCCGAAATTGTGTTCGCTGTTGATTCCACCTGGGGTTCCATCAAACTCACATCCTTTTTCTTTGCTTCTGTAACTCCTTATGGTCCAAGACGTAGTTGATTTCTGTCTTGTCAGGGCGGTGCAATTAGAACAATTGATTCCTCGGATGTTAACATATTCATACATCTGACAACTGATCCAGTTACCAAAAATGTTATGACCTGACAGTTTTGCGCGTGCGTAGTCCGTGTACTGCAGACCATCTGTAGGAAAGTTACAAGTTGCTCTCAGATGTGTGGAATGATCAGCAAGAGACTGCATCTGTGATAATGATAGTCGGTACCCGTTCCAATCCGCTTTTTTTTTGTCATTATTAATCTCAAAATTTACGCCAAATGGTTTACCCTCAAAGGTACCTTTTTTAGCCAAGGAAAACGACTGTATCAGTGTCCATACAAAACTTGGTTCAGACTGCAAGTCACAGTAAACCGAAAACGGATCATTTTTTGAATCAAAGATGTCGTATTCTCCTGATTTCGAGGCACCGTACTTAGCGATGTCCTCACAACTCGTTGGCTTTGTCCTCTCACACCGCTGACCGGTATATTTGTCAGGACAGCCACATGAAAATCGGACGCCGTGAGTGTCACATATCTCCTGACATACCCCTTCATTGAGACAAGGATAAGGTCTGCAGCATCTGTTGATGCAGCGATGCTTCCCTGAGATGTCTTTGCGTCCACCCTACAATTAAATTTAACCTTTAATTAGCTTACTGTTCTTTCGATGCCTTTTATTATGGAAGCCCATTGAATTTAGTTAACGCACGAACACGAGCAATCTGCATGAAGGAAGGATGAGTGAAAAGGTAAATGTCAGCTGTTTTTAAGGCCAGAAAATTGCGTAGGTTTAACTTGTGTTAAGGATTTTCAAAAATTCTGAAATTGTACGGTTTTAAAATTAAAATTTGCTTGAATTGTTGTTTATTAGAATTTACGACCAGAAAATTGCTTAGCTTTGAGTTTAAATTCTGAAAATTGTACGATTTTAAAACAGAATCTTCTAGTGACCAAAACTTTTGGTACATAGCAAAGCTTCAAAATAAGATTTTCCTCTCTGATTAAGAGTTCCCAGCGTCGCAAAGCCTCACTTGAAGTCAGAAAACTAAGTTCTGTTTTAAGCCATAATCCTCATCACGTTTGTGAATAAAGTAATTTCGTCGCTTGAAGATCTACATGCTCGTTGTTTTTCGAAACGAGTCTTATTCAGCATATTTTGTTTCTATTTTGAGCTACAAAGGTCTATCTCAGTCGGGATAGAACGGAAAAACAACATTTAGTGATAGTTTTGAATACTCTCGGCTAAACTCGACGGGACTTTTACCCGAAGTGAAACTGCACACGCCATGTTATGGATGCACGTGTGTCCACTACATAAGGATTTTATCATGGTAGCTCCCTTAGGATATAGGTAGGCCTTGCGCGCGCGCTATGTTATGATAAAATGTAAGTAACTAAAAAAATAAATGCTAGCACAATTCTATCAACAACTCACGATTCTATCTCTCACCTTCACCGTGTAGCTTCTCACCAAATCATAATAATTTCCTCCTTGACTCCATTTCATCGCCGCTGGCTCCATGTCTTTGTTAGCGTCGTTGAGCTCACAGTTATTTTCTTTGGTTAGAGGGAAATAATTCATGGATACACACAGGCAGTCATCTTTGCACTTCATGTGACACTGGATGGCGCTGTGGACTGTCAATCTTTGAAACACGTGACCCACAAGAATGTGATTATAGACGACATCCTCGTCGATAACAAACTTGAATTTTTGACAATTTACTGTTGGCTGCGCCTCTTTGGTGTGAGTGAGCTGAGATACCAACAACATCGCATGTAGATAGCGAAGAACACTCATGGTGGACCTTAAAAACTTTCAAATAAGATGGATATCTTAGTTCCATAATTATACTAAGGCATGTAAAATTTAGTTAGTAGCAATCAGAGTACGTCTATGCAGAGGAAAGGTAAAAAAATTATGAATAGGTACGTGATCATACTATGGTGAAACGCGGTGTAAACGCCGTTCGAGACGTCCGGCCTCAGGTGACGATACAGATCTTAATCAGTGCCTTAAAGTTTTCTCTTCTTTTGACGCGGACGTGATTACGTAATGCTTATTGGGAAATGGACCATTGTTTTCTGGGGTCGAATATCTCGATGACAGATTGAGAAGCTGACATAAAAAATTGGCTGAGATTGAAATGAGAATCTGAGGTACATTGTGCATGGCGCACTAGACATGACTAGATATTTTATGCTGTGTTGATAGTGGAAAAAAGTAACTTAAAACTTATCGAATAAGTCATGCCGCATGAGTTTGTCAATCAACTGAGTAGAAACAAATCACACGTTGTCTCTTCTCTTTAGTAGTTCAGTAACAAACTTTTGGTTTTAAATGAGTACCATCTCTCTGCACTTACCTTAAAATGTCGATTCATTTTATGGCTTCAGTAAAATCCTTCGGGAAAGGTTTGCGAGCGAACAGATGTAGTTGAAACTATATGTATGTCCGGCAATATCGATGCACCTTTATATTTGAAAAATAGAAAAAAAGCACGAGAGTGAATCAATTTAGATCATGGGTTCTGTGGTAGACGTTACCAAGAAGACACCCGAAATAAACAATTGATATGATATTGCGATACTGTTGACATGAAATTCAATAGAGAGTATTTCACAACTAAAAATTTGCATCAAATAACTGAAATCCGTCACACAGCGGTGATCACAGGAGAAATTATTCAGTTTATTTACAAAGATTTTCTTCTTACGAAAATTGGGTTATATTATTGATATAAAACGTGCGATAAACAAACAGAAACTTTTCGCAAATACCAGATGCTTCAAATGTGTGCGAAAACTCTAACACAGATGACATGCAAAAAAACACGAAAGTTTTCTGTCAATTTTTTTTCTAGCCATTTTGTCGCAAGGGTTGCCTAAAATATATCGATTTTTTAAGATAGGAAGTCATGTGATGTAAGAATGTTTTCAAGCTGGCAAATGCGTCATGAACGATGTCTTTCATATGAAAGAAAATGATCCTCGCGCTTAGCATTTTCTGTAAAATCACTTTACTAATTTGGTAGATAAACCGTGATATTATTTTCATCTTAGAATTTATCCCTTTTATAATATACCTTGGGTGTACTTGTATTTGGTTTGGTGACCTGAAGCTTTCTACTCCGCCCTTGTTGAATTCTTACGAAAGTATTCCTACATATATTGGTCATTCGGCTGACATTGGATGTTTAAACGCAAACAGTTTTATTAACGTTTTTACCTGGATTAAAAGTAGATTTTATCTTGTTGAGCTGGCTGACCAAATAGGAATTATCTCAACTTACCTCCTCTTTCCGGTCTCCTCTGACTTTTCCAATTTTGGCTTTGCTCCTCGATATGAGGTAACGACTTTCACCTTTTGAACATTGAATACAATTAACCTTCACAATAAGAAACGGAAGAGGGCAGAAACAAAGAATGGAGGTCGCCATCACCAAAATAAAGATACTTACAGCTGGGTGCCAAAACTTATTGTCCCACAATTATAAGGAAAAAATTTGACCACAATATTTTCGTAAGTTTCCCAAGAGTACTTAAATGCGATTCAGTTGAATAGGGGTTTTTCTTTCTTTTCTTTTAACTCTCCACAAAAGGGTCTTAATAGCTAAAAAACCAGAAAAAGAGTTATACCTTCTTTCTTACCGTCCTGGGGGGATATACGTCGCAATGTGTCTTTTAATTATTTTTGACGTATAGTGATCACAAACAAAACAATTAATTTCACAACAAGAAGCGGTAGAGACCAGAGACAGACAAAGGAGATCGCTAATACCCTTCTAATCTTTAAATTCAGAAAAACAAATATTTACAGCTGGGTGTCAAAACCCGTTGTCTCGCTATTGAAAGGGATGAAATAAACATTCGTTTTGTACGTTTCCACAGAGGAATTGATTTTGCTACTGTTAAATAGCATTGAATGAGGCAATTGAAAAATTAACATGAATTATCAATGATGGTCGATCCGGCTCCAGCTCTTTATTTCCAGCTGAGCACTGATAAACGGGCTCACAAATAAAATTTCTTAACTTTAAAATTTTAATTTAAATTCGTTAACTTTAAGAAGTAATACTGATCTTTATGCTCCTATAACCATCACTCTTCTAACGTTTGGCCAAAAGAAACAAAAGACTGCTTCGAAGGCTGACTGACATTAGAATTTCGAACTTAAGCGAGGAGATGCAAAGTGAGGCTTTGCTCATACCGAGGCTTTGTGGAATTGAAAAAAAAAAACATTTTTTTTAAGCTAACAATGAAGTGTGACGCAGTTCTCCCAACTATTTTACGAAAATTAAGCAACAGAATCTTTAAGAAAACCGTATGACGTGCAGTTATGTCTGTTTGTTTCTCAATTGAAGTTTCCAGAATTTTTGCGATTAATTGAAAACTGAGCACAATGAAGTTGAGTGGGATTCCACTTAAGCAAATAGCCATCAAGATGGTGATTCCTTCGTAGCCTTCACAAGTTGTCCAATTAATAAAGAATTTTAACGGAGAGTATCGAGAGTCGTCTTAATATACTCCATGTTTAGATTTAAACGCGGGGATTGTTAAGTCCGTGTCACTCATTGTTATATAGTTGTAACTCTAAATAAGCAAATATAAAGCTTCCCAGGAAATCAGACTCTAAATAATCGAAAAAAGGATATATTGGTACATTTCCGGCAGCTGATTACAAGAAGCGAATAGCTGATGAGGTTGAAAATTACCTAAAAGATTTTTGAATCTAAAGCATCACGACTTCGAAACTATGAATTATAGGTATTTACAGTTATGGTGTGGGTCGATAAGTAGCAGGTGATGCGAAATTTTCCTAATTTTTAAAATGCAAATTGAAAAAATACAAAATTCTTTCCTTTCATTGCAGTGACAAAAATATGTGTTATTTTAGTATCAGTATCATTAAGCCTAACTCCAAGCTAGACTACACGATGCATAACATAAAATTCTTAAATTCTATGATGTTCTTGTGCGTGTTTATCAAGGTTTGTCGATGACTAGCGACTAGCTATTTATAGCTTTTAAAGGACCTCGATCTCATAACTGTTTATTCCCATAACGGCTACAACTCTGGGGAAGATCCTGCCTTTCTGAGAAAACATAATCTATTTCATATTTTTTACAGGTTGATTTAAGAAGATAAAGTTCACGAGTTTTTAAACTTTCCCCTTGGTATTAATTTTAAGTTTATTAGAGTTCCGGCTCCCTCCTGGGCTTTTATAATTCTGACCGTTTATTTAAAGTGTCGTAAATGTAAAAATGTGGCTAAACGAAGATGTTATTTCTTTCAGTAGTCATGTTATGTACTTCGTCATAAGGTTTTAGAATTGTTTAGATTTGTGTGAATCGTTTTTTGCCGCACAATTATTTTGCAGATATATTACAATGCAGTCAAACCATCAATTGTTGAGAGACGTTTTCAAAATAAAGCATAATAAGAGGATTTAAATTTGATGGAAGACCAGGTGGAGTCAACTAGCAAAACAATTTCGGGGACCTCAGAAATTAAGTCTTTTCTGCTCTTATGCTTAGGCTTCTTTCCGCGTTTTTTCACATTCCTCTTTTTCCATACTCCCATTTTTCATACTTTTCGTTTTCCGCAATCCTCATTTTGCACAATGCTCATCTCCACGCTCCACACTCCGCACTCCTTGTTTTCCATACACCCAAAGTAGAGGGAAAAAATATGAATCCGACTCAGCTGCACTTCATCAAATTCTTCTACAGCGCAGCACTGTTTTGGGGCTGAGTTTGACGCGTAATATCCATGGATTCATTGATTAAAAAAAAAAACAAAACAAGAAGAAGAAGAAAAGTAAAATGGGCAACCCATTCAAGAAACCATGGTACCAAGGACAAAAACAAACAATGACTCCGTGTAACTTTAATCAGGTCCATCAATTGAGTTGGACTCGAATCTTACTTGTCTCTTTCTTCGCTCACTGAGCTCTCCCGGACCTGGCGAAACAACAGTGTCCCTGATTGGCACAGCGTCGTTTCTGAAAAAGCACTTCATCGTTATCCCTTGGACCTCCATGCTGTTTAGTAAGGATAGGTTTCGCTCATAACATGATTCTTCAACATTTGCCGAACAAAGCGACGTATACCTCCAAGTTGTATCTTTGAAATCGTGTCTGTGTCTGCGGACAAACTGCACCCATTTTCCTCTCACAGTCGGTATCGTTCAGGAACTGAAACATCCTGTGCCCGGTGTGAACGATGTTTACTGACAACTTCGCTGGTCAGGAGCAACACATTAGCGCCCACGTTTCCACGTATCTTTCATACTATATTCGATCTTCTGAATTACCAATTATTACTGAATTCGATCTTCTGTCATCAAGTGACGTTAGTGTTTTTTTTGTCAAATGGTACTTTGGCCGCGCAATTCGAATACCATTTTTGAAGGGAAAATGGCATGACTTTAAGAACTTGTACAATCGTCAATTTTAACACTGAACGTTTCAAACTTGGGAAACCTGTATTTCAAATGGTAAACTTTATAACTAGAGAAAAAAATTTTGCTTCATGGTCACTTGGATTTGTATTTAATAATATATTGACAGCGCGTCCAACAGTGTAATGTTCCTGTAAATCCAAAAGCTTAAAGTAAAAATCTGAAATACGACTTTGAAAAAGACGAACACAAGTTCGTAACGTTACGATGAGCATCAACTGTTCACAACTGATATGTTAATATAATAAGATGATGTTAATATAATAAGATGATGTCTCACGTTATGTACAACAATCCTGAATGACGTTTACACTTCACTGGTGCTTCTCTTTACAAACACCTGCTTCAACTACCACACCTACTTCATTTCCTACAATTTGAACATTTCAAAAATTATGTTATGAACAAATGTGGAATGTTATAAAGTGAGCAGTGACCCTAACGAAGCACTTAAGTACCTTAGTCCTTGTGAAAGAGAGGCTGTTGAGGGCTTCTCACAGTTATGTATCGAGTCCTAATATTAAAATCAAGCAAAGCTGTACATAGTTATCACTTAGGATAAATTACTAGCATCTCCCTGCCACTAAGTAAATACCATTTTGAGAGAGAGTTCTCCTCACTGTACGGATTATCACACGCTATTAATTTAATATCTCAGGGTCTAAACACAAGCATTTCAACTTACGATTAGTCGCTTGCTTGAAAACATTTTGCATAAATATACACATGATGAGTTCTAAATACGTTTTCAACGGCGAATATGAAAGAAGGTCAATTTTATCGACCTTTCACTTTTAAGATTTAAGTTCGCCATCTACGGAATATCACATGAAAAGATGAAAGTGCAGGTCAAGAGTTTTTGTAGAGAGACCACCTACTGACTTACTTCAACTACTAAAATATGGACGCTGTTCATCTAAGGTTGCTTAGGACGTCTCTCTTGTGCGTGTCTACATTCCTCTGTGATAAAGAGTCAGTGTAACTATCTAAAATATTAAACGTTCAGTTGAAGTTCAACTCCTAAGGTGGACCAGACTTAAATACATATGATGTCAGTGTTAGTTCTTAGCCTTACTCAGATGTTTTCTTGCTTTCAGTTGGCCGAGTTTCCTTTTCTGTGAGAGAAAATGAATTCGCAAAAAGTTACTCGTCATATTTAGCTCCAAACCAATGCTGCGTTGTAGAAGCAGGAGAAAACGAGCAACGGTGATCCTGATTCATATTGACGTCGCCAAATTTTCCGAAGTTGTTTTCGTAGTCGGATCCACTCGGTTTTCCATCAAATTCACATCCGGCATCTATGCTACCGTAACTCCTTACGTGCCAGGCCGCATGTTCCCCCTGTTTTGTCAGGGCGGTGCAATTAGAACAACAAATTCCTCGGATATTAACATATTCGTACATCTGACAGGTGGCCCAGGTACAAAAAATGTCATGACCTGCCAGCTTAGCGCGTGCGTAGTCCGTATACCACAGACCATCCGTAAGAAAGTTACAAGTTGCTCTCAGATGTGTGGAGTCAATAGCAAGAGACTGCATCTGTGATAAGGATAGTCGGAACTCGTTCCAATTCACTTCCCCCTCTTCAATATCAATCTCAAAGTTTTTGCCAAACCTTGCCTTCTGGAAGGCATTTTTCTTAGCCAAGGAAAACGATTGTATTAACGTCCAAACAAAGCCAGGTTCAGACTGCCAGTCACAGTAAACAGAAAACCGTTCATTGTTTGAATTGTAGATGTCGTATTTTCCTGATTTCGAAGCATCTTTTTTGGCTATGTCTTTGCAGCTTCTCGGATGTTTTATCTTCTCACACCGCTGATCAGAGTATGTATTAGGACAGGTACAGTTAAACCTGGTGCTGTAAGTGTCATAAATCTCCTGACATACCCCTCCATTGAGACAAGGATTGGTGCGACAGCATCTGTTGATGCAATGATGCTTCTCTGGTGAGTATATGTCTCCACCCTACGGCAACATTTAAAGGACTTTTTACCTCACCATGCTCATCGAATTGGGTTGGCATGTACTTTATAGCAACCATCGACAAATCTCACTGGAAACGGATCGAATTGATAACAAGCAGTGCGAGCAAAGTATATGTGCGTGCAACACATAGCGGGGTGCCAGAAAGGAGATGAAATGTCCGCCACAAAGTAGATTTGAAATGCAGTAATACAGCTATGGTTCAGTCAACGATGTCTTTATGAAATTTGTTGTCACTTTTGTTCTGCCGTCCATTTTGTATTACAACATGGCCGTTGAAAAAAAAAAAAAAAATTTGCGAGAAAAAGAACGGACCCAATCCTCTCTCAGCCAAATCAGTGTGTTTGGGTTTTGTCTAGACCAATCATATCGCAGACAAAACGATATGCCCAAAATTGTCTTTGGCCTGGACTGACATATAACACCTGTTTTTTAAGGAGTACCGGAAAACTTGATTATATATAGGAAATCGTATGAACGCGAGTGCATTTCGTGATTTATTGGCACGAGTGATGTTTTGAAAGTTCTCAAAATTGCACGAGTGACCATAAATCACGAAATGCACGAGCAGGTTCATACGATTTTTTATTTATTATATTCTCGACAAAATTACTCCATCGCGCTACTCTGCACGCCTTACTTCCATTTTTGGGTTTACTTTTCGTTTAGTCGCCCATGTTTGCTAGACATTTAACCAGGTCTGTGTAGCTTTCAACGTGTTTTTGTTTTTCGCATTTTCTTTAAGTTGCTCAACGATGTTTTGGTTTGACAAAGAAAACCGGCTGTCAGCCATTTTTTTTTTATAATTTGGTGTTCAAATTTGGCGCTTCCCCGGTGTTTCCATGGCAACTTCTCCGTATTGCACTCTATAACCTCTATTGCACTCTATAACCTATTTATGCATTCATCATTGACCAATCAGAAACGCGATATTTTGTTGAGTATATAATAAGTGGGAATATTTATTTTATTTACGAAAATTCATAAATAAAAGAATAAGGAATTAAATAAACAATGTTATCTCACCTTCACCGTGTAGCTTCTTACCAAGTCATAATAATTTCCTCCTTGCCTCCATTTCATCGCCGCTGGCTCCATGTCTTTGTTAGCGTTGTTGAGCTCACAGTTATTTTCTTTGGACAGAGGGAAATAATTCATGGATACACACAGGCAGTCATCTTTGCACTTCACGTGACACTGGGTGGCGCTGTGGACTGTCAATCTTTCAAACACGTGACCCTCAAGAATTTGGTTATGGATGACATCGTCATCGATAGCAAACTTGAAGTTTTGACAAGTTATTGCTTTCTGTGCCATAGTGGAGAGGGTCAAATTGAATTCAAACAGCATGACTTGGAGATGACGAACTATTCCCATAGCAATGGCGCTATTGATGCGAAGGAAAACAAATAATGATTATTTCATCTGACAAGCATGGGATAATCTGGAACGAAATGAATAGATATTTGGGTCTCTTGCTTAAAAGCGACCTACATTGATGCGTTTTTTAAATTAACTAGGAAATGGTTTTCCTTAAAGCATTAACTGTAACATTTAACTTAATTGCGACGCAAGTGGATCTGATATAAAAAATTAAACGAACCAGTAATTGCTGATCAAAAGTTTATCGGTTAGTTGAATGCAAAGCTAAATGTCGAAGTATATCAAGTCTCAGTGAAACAGCCGCTGCGATGAACTTTATCAAATACTGACAGGCGAATGGCAACCACACAGAAGTTTATCAAAAACTTCATGTATCAATTCGCCCATCGTCGAGGAGTGTTTCTTGAAACGTAAAACTTTAAAAGTTTCTTATGTGTCCGTTATTTAAGAAAAAAGCGTTTTGAAAATAAGAGAGATCTCAGAACGTTTTGTGTTACAAAACCAAAAAAAGGGAAACTCTACCCACTATCAATTGTTAAAAGATCCTCCTTCAGCGACGCACTTATGAGTCTCTGTACTCTACAAATTCAACTCTAAGGACGATTTAGAATGTATTATTCACACTTTAATATTTAAAAAGGGTTGCATTTTATTATTTACCATAAGATCATAGTATATAGAATATTAATGAAAGCTCTTAAAGCAAGCTTTCTTTCCATCGACGAATGAAAATATCTCAAGTTTCGCTACACCTATAAATTTCGCAACCGTATGGCTGGTTTCTTTTCCAGCTTTAATAAAAGTATGGATTACAAACCAGTCAGATAACAAACTTTGATCTTATTTTCTACTCGTAGATTGGAAAAACACATAAGTTCTGTCTGTAGAGCCAGTTAGTAATTATTTACTGAAGTTGAGTTGAGGTGAATAGTGGTGGATATTATCTCTATTACTTTCACCGACAAATTTATTTACTGCAATCATTAAACCGAAAAACTTGAAGAACTAAAATGAATTGTTAAGTGTAGCTTTATAGAATGTTTTAAATAAGAATCGCGATCTTTTTTAAAACAGTAAGACCCCCCGTCAAGTTCGACTGTCAAACATAAGAGCCCTTCTGTGGCGGTGACTATTTAACAAATAGAGAAGCCTGGACTGTGCTCTGTTCTGTTATGAAGCACGCAGGAAGCGGCTAGAGCACGAAAGAAGTGTAGGGAGAGACAGGAGATGCAGTCGAGTGTTTCTCCTCACTTCTAGCTCTAGCCGCTTCCTAAGTGCTTTACAAAAGAACAGCATGAGCACAGTCAAGGCTTCACTGTTTGTTTTATAATGAAAGAATCCGTTAAAATTCCCCAAGCATTAGTTTCAATTTTAAAAACAAACTTTATTTCCAAAGCGGACATCAGTGTCGTCAGCATGGTCTATACTCTCATAAAGCACGCACCAACAAGCCAATCAGAATCCCCGTTAGAATGGTTCAAATAATCTGATTGGCTGTACAAGAATAAAGCTGTCAAAAATGTCAAACTATCAAAGTTCACATTCTGCGTTAGTTTACAAACTTAAATAGCTCGGCAGGTCGAATTTAAAACTTTTGCCTGAAGATTTTTAGTCTCTTCTACAGAATCTGAAAGTGAAATGTTCAGTGAACTTCTGCCGAATTGTGGCCCATAAAAACAAGCAAGTTTTTTCACATGACAAGTAGAAAACAAAGTGTATAAGGCAGAAGTTTTAGGAATGAACGACAGCCGAATTCACAGGAACATGAAGATCGCTCGGGATGATAACACCGTAAAACTAGGCTGCAGTGACTGGTGAAGCCCTCCACTCGACGCATCAGAAAGGATATCAGAGCAAGCTCTTATTTTTCCACTCGAAGGGCGGCCGATGTAGTTTCTGAGGCTTGCTTCATTGCGATGACCGGAGATCGCCATGATGATCGCAGTCGCTCTGACACCGTCATGAGTGGTATGAATTTTAACAGTTAGGCCAGTTTGGTTATATTTTTCACCATTCCTGTTTTGTTCTGTTTTGTTTTTGAAGACAAAACTTTGTATACTATACGAGTGTGAACTGTGTTTGATTTTTGTTACCGCACATAAGCTTGCAATCTAACTGAGCGCGAAACCCTTTCAAACTCGGTCTGTCCATTTTGTTTTCTCTTTGAGGATTTTCGACTCTGATCACGTTTCAGCAAAGTAATTCATGGCGCCTGGCATGGTTAAAAACTTTGGTTTGGTTCTTCCGTTGCTACTTGCCGTCTCGCTTGTTCCGAAATTTCACTTTCAATTATGGAAAAAAAGCTAGAGAGAAGTCCCGGAAAGGTCGGACATAGTACAATTTGGCAGATGACGTGACAGCTTTAGCTCAGCTCCATGATCTATACTCTCCTAGAGCACACTCTTTTAACCAATTTCAGCCGGCGTTTTATCCGAACTTTATCATAATAATGTGTAATTTTCCGAAACTTTTTAATTTACTGGACAGTTACCTTACAAGGAATTTACTTTAGACTGTTTTATTTGGTTTTCATGATAGGAATTTCACTTTTTACGGAGTAGATCACTTCAGGATATTCGTCTGCCTAGTAAATTGAATAAAATAGACTAAACAACTTAAGTTTCTTACAACTTTGGCACAGTGTAGCTCCTCACCTGATTATGGTAATTTATTCCTTCTCTAAATCTCATCGCTAATGGCTTCAAAATATGATTCAAAATATGGGAAATATGATTATAGATACAAGCAGGCATCCTCACACATCACATGTAACAAACGAATGGTAGCAAAATAAGGCGCATAGCTCCCTAATTATCTGTAATTGTCATAATTATCTGCACAATTATCTATTGGCCATGAATCAGGGTTGAACCATGAAGGGGAGGCTGTTGAAGTCATTAAGGTGCCAGTTCGAGATAACCCGAGGTGAGTACACATACATGATTGTTGCATCAGTCAACTGCTGCTTGGAAAAACCTAAAATGAGAAATGGTAAAATATCACAAAATCTTTCTCAAACTCTAACCCTTCTCTAGAAAGATGTGCAAATAACGAACATAGATGATAATACTGGACACTTGTTATCATTGATACTCCTTCACATTATGTATATTTTGAACAGGAGCCGGATGATACGAACAATTCAAAACCGTATACCATCCATTCACAGTTTAAAAGCGTCAACTAGAGAAGGAGAGATTAAGGTCAGACTTCACCATTGAGTATTCTACTAGTGATCAAAACTGGAAATAATAGTAATAACACTGAAATAAAATATCACCCGAAGCAATTTTACTGTTTCTCCAGACATTGTTGTTGACGTTAAGTTGTTTCATTTTTTTTCTGTAGTCATTCAACACAAACGAAGACACACAGCCAGGTCTTAAAATGATCGTCCGTGAAGTTGTTTTTTGCCAACAGATAATAACCAATACTTACCCATTTGAATAAACTTCATGAAAAAGAATCTACATATGGCAGAAATTTAGAATAAACACGGATATTATAAATCAAACACCGTAATTTTTTGTGAAAATTAGTGTAATGGAATCATTTTGCATTGAAAAATCTTCAATGTTCACAAATGTTACGTGGTTAAATTTTTCGTTTTCGTCGCTACTTTCTAACTTGTGACGTAAATATGCTTGATTTAGGCACCGAGGACAAACAGAGCTGAAACCTTTTCGAGGAGATGCTTGCGAATAATTTTTTTTCCAATTTTGTTGTTGAACGGCCCCATTCTTGTTCTCTTGTATTTAGCGGCTACTTTCTGCTTTTTGAGGTATAATTTAGTTTTGAATGCATGCATTGTATGTTTTGTTTACATCAGGTGAACAGACAAAAAAATTGATAGCGACTGGAGCACTAACGCAGATCCTTGGGAAAATGTGAAAACATGAACGACCAAGATGAACGAAAAAGAAGGACGTAGACAAATCAATTATTTAGTTCTAAACAGACATGATTGTTGCATCAGTTAACTGCTGCTTGGAAAAACCTGAGATAAGCCAACGCTCAGAACGTAAGCCTGCGTGTGAAAATTTTTCTTAATCAGCGCCACGTTGTAATTGATAAGTGATGGAAAGTTTTACTTACGTTACTCACTCAACTTATCGATATTTTCAAGCGAGAACGAATGATTGAACCGGTTGTTTTTTGACCAACTTGTTTTAATCAACACAGTTTGCCACTGATATTTCATTCACAGTTTCAATCGCTCAACGATGTGTAAAGTTTCACTCGTAAATTTAAAAAATTGCATGAAAAAATTGTAAAATATCAAAGTTGTTCTCAAACTCTAACCTTTTTCTAGAAATATGTGCACCTAAGGAACATAGTAGTCACTCACCTCAAACGAAGACAGGCAGCTAGGCGTTAAGATGATCGTCCGTAAATTTTTTTTTTCGCCAAACAGATGCTAACCAGTACTTATCCGTTTTAAAAAACTTCATGAAAAGTAATCTACACATGTCATAAAATTAAAAATAAATACAGATACTAATACTCACAAGCAAACCTGCACACTAATGTTACACAAAACTGGACGTTCAAGCAAGGCTTGATGGTAATTAGCAAAGAAGAAGAAGAAATTCAAAGTTTTTGTAGTAAGATCTGTTCCGAAAGGGAGCTTTCCTAAATGAAAATTTTTACTGAAGCCGGGTGGCAAGAAAGAGAGGGCATTTTTATTATGAAACCACTTTTCGAATCCTTCGACCAGGTACATAGTGGACTCGTTCTCTTAACAATAGATACAAAGTGAGCCGTTTTCGACTACAAAGATGTAAATATTTCTTTGCGCAAAAATATGCAAGTTGACTTCTATCATTCTGCTGACTCCTGAGATGTATTTACAAGGCTGGAGAAGAGATCGGTTTTCGAGTCATTTAACTGCAAATGTCTCTTTCACTCTCAATACAAATAACAAACTAGTATCTGAGATTATGTAAATTGATGAAACAGCATTCAGGCGATTAAATGAAATGTGATACTGCCCCTTTCTATGGCTATCAAGTCCTATTCAAACAAACTTAGTGCAACTGTGCAATTTAGTCTTCGTCTTAAGTTATGCAACAGTTGGTGTTTACCCTTGATTGTTCAGATAATATATTTCAACTTTTTAGGCTTTTTAATTTAATTTAGGATCATGTTATATCAGTTGCATGTGTATGTTACCGATATAAGTTTATATAAAGGTTCGTAAGGCGTATTTGAACAAATTCGTATGATAGCTTACGCATACAAGCCATGAATCATTACTTAACTACTACTACAGAGCAATTTTGCTCCTGTTTTCAAAAGGGCTCCAAGATTGCATTAGCTTTGCATTTTTGGTATAGAAAATTCGGGCTAATCTCCTACCTAAGCAATGCACAGCTAAAAACAATCTCAGATTACAACTGTTTGCTTGTTTCTCTTTGATTTCTTAATAGTTCCTGTGATATCATATATTGTTCTGATTGGCTGTCTGTATTTTTTCAGTTTGACAAAACTCGTTGAAAAAGCGTTCTCTCAACTTCATACTACCAAACATCTTATGGGAAGCGGCTGTAACGAGATTGAAGAGCAATTTCTTCGATTTAAAAAAAAACATTTCCGAGAAACCAAAGGCCTATGTTGGAAAAAACAAAACAAAACAAAAAGCAACCACAACCAATAAAAGATAGAATCCTTCAAGAAAAACAAAAACCTTATCTAATACTCACAACTCATTCTAGTTTTAGTAGATTATTGGAACTTAGAATAACCTATTCATGTTTAACCCCAAACCAATATTGCGTTGTTGAAGGATCCGAAGAGGAGCAGCGGTGATTCGTATTTATCGCTCCGGAATGATACCGTCCAAAATTATTTTCGTTGTCAACCGCTTCTAGTGACCCATCAAAATCGCATTCATTTTCCTTGCTTTTGAAACTGTTCACGAACCAAGCACCATTAAGAGCCATTCTCGTGTAGGCGGTGCAATCAGAGCAGTTAATTCCACGGATGTTAATATACTCAAACAGTTTGCAATCTCCACCCCAGTCACCGAATATGTCATGACCTGCCAGAACTGCGCGTGCGTAGTCCGTATACTGCAGGCCATCTGCAGGTAAGTTGCATGTTACTCTCAGATGTGAGGAGTGATTTGAGAGAGACTGCATATGTGATAAGGAAAGGCGGTAAGAATTCCAGTCCGGTTCATTGTTATTGTCATTCACAGGAAAATCCGTGCCAAACCCCTTATCCTTATATGTGGCCTTATTGGCAAAGGATAACGACTGTATCAATGCCCATACGAAGCCAGGTTCTGACTGCAAGTCACAGTAAACAGAGAACGGTTTATTAGCTGAATCAAAAATATCGTATTTTGCTGATTCTGAGCCTCCGTTGTTAGCGATGTCTTTGCAGTTTCTTGGATGTGCAGTCTGACCACAACGCTTACCAGTGTATTTGTAAGAACAGGTACAGTTAAACCTGGGGCTGTGATTGTCACAAATCTCCTGACATACTCCCCCGTTGAGGCAGGGATTCTGGCTGCAGCATCTATTAACGCAGCGATGCATCCCTGGAATGTAGCTTCCTCCACCCTAATTGAAAATGAACCTTTATTTCCTTAAACTATACCTTGATTACAGTTAAGTCCAGCGGTGTAGATATTCAGAAATAAATTTATGGGGGGGGGGGGGGAGGGAGGGACGTACAAAAGAAATTGGTCGTACCGTGCGTATATCAAATTATGGATGCACGCGAGAACTAAGTTTTAAGAGCACGAGAGAAGCGTAAGAGTTGCCTGAGTGCTCTTCAAACTTCCCAAGTGCATCCAAATCTCGATACACGCACAGCTAAAGCGTGAACAAATTTCGTTATAACATAGCATGGAAGTTGTGCTCGAAAAAAAAGAGCTTATTACAACTTCGTCCGATTTACCAGGTAATCATGTTCTACCCCAAAACTATGAATAAATGACAAGGTAAAAACGACCAAGAAATATTTTGAGACCAAATCTTTATTCAAAGAATTGTAAAATTTCTGCTCCGAAGCAAAAACGAATAAATTTTTTGCATGCACGTGAGCGCGTAGTAGATTTAACATGCTTGAATCGTTGTTTACTAGAATTCAAGGCCAGAGAATTGCCTATGTTTGTGTTGGAGATTTGGAGAATTCTGAAATTGTACGGTTTAAAAATAAAAATATGCTATTTAACAATACTTTAAGGTATATCAACACTTAAAACTGATATCAACCGTTCAAAACAGGAAGCAATAGCCTATAAATTTCTCGCATTTACGAGACGCGTGTGGTAGATCTACGCTGCTTGAAATGCCCCTGTTTACTAAAATTTATTAACCGAAAATTGCTCAGCTTTGAACTAACAATTCTGAAATCGTTCGATTACAAAACAAAATATTCTACTGAACAAAACTTTGGTACATATCAACGCTTTAAAATAATATTCTCCGTTCTAATGAAGAGTTCTCAGCGTCGCAAAGCCTCAGTTGAAGTCAGAAAACTCAGTTCTGTTTTCAGCCATAATTCTCATCGCGTCTGTGAATAAAGTATTGTCAACTCCGAAACTAGTTACGTCGCTCGAAGAGCTACATGCTCATTGTCTTTTTCGAAACGAGTTTTTTTCAGCATATTTTGTTTTCATTTTGAGATACAAAGGTCAGTCTTTATAGGGATAGAACGAAAAGACAATCTTCAGTGATAGTTTTGAATTCTCGGGGCTAAACTAGACGGGACTTTTAGCTGAAGTGAAACTGCACACTTCATGTTATGGATGCACGGACGTGCACTAAATATATATTAAGTACTTTGTTATATATTTAGACTTTCCCTTAAAAAATCATATGGCAAAAACATGCTGTTGTATTCGGCGTGTGGGCAACAACTGCGAACCTGTATTACGGTCGGGATACATTTGAATTTGACCAGGGGCACGTGGCCAAGAATTAACCAATCACAGTCCTCGTTTTGTTGAGTGGAGGTCTAGGTATGTAACATGGATTTTTATGGTAGTAGCTCCCTCAAGATATAGGTAGGCCTTGCAAGCGCACTATGTTATGATAAAAATGTAAATAAAAAGAAAAACTAAGACAACTCTATCAACAACAAACGATTCTATCTCTCACCTTCACAGTGTAGCTTCTCACCAAATCATAATAATTTCCTCCTTGACTCCATTTCATCGCCGCGGACTCCATGTCTTTGTTAACGTCGTTGAGCTCACAGTTATTTTCTTTAGACAGAGGGAAATAATTCATGGATACACACAGGCAGTCATCTTTGCACTTCATGTGACACTGGGTGGCATTGTAGACTGTCAATCTTTGAAACACGTGACCCTCAAGAATGTGATTATAGACGACATCTTCATCGATAACAAACTTGAAGTTTTGACAATTTACTGTTGGCTGCGCCTCTTTGGTGTAAGTGAGCTGAGATACCAACAACATCGCATGTAGATAGCGAAGAACACTCATGGTGGACCTTAAAAACGTCCAAATGAGATGGATATCTTAATTCCATAATTATACCGAGGCATTTAAAATTTAGTTAGTAGCAGTCGGATTCTACTAAGAAAAAAAGGCAAAAAAACGCGAATAGGTACGTGATCGTACTATGGTGCGAACGCGACTCGACTTCAGGTTATGATCAAGATCTTAGCCAGCGCCTTAAAGTTGTCTCTTCTTATGACGCGAAAGTGATTACGTAATGCTTATTGAGAAAAGGACTATCGTTTTACGAGATCAAACATCTCGGTGACTGATTAAATAACTAATATTGAAAATTAGCCGAGATTGAAATGAGAATCTGAGGTACAGTGTGCATGGCGCACTAGATATATTTTGCTGTGTCGATAGTAGAAAAAAGTAACTTTAAACTTATCGAATAGGTCATGCTGCATGAGTTTAATTTTATTTAGTCAACGGAGTAGAAACAAATTACATGTTGTCTCTTCCCTTTAGTAGTTCAGTACCAAACTTTCGGTTTTAACTGAGTACCATCTCTCTGCACTTACCTTCGATTCGTTTTATGGCTTCAGTAGAATCCTTCGCGGAGAAAGGTTTGCGGGCGAACAGATGTTGTTGAAACTATATGTATGTCCGGTAATATCGATGCACCTTTATACTTGAAAAATAAGAGAAAAACGCGACAATGAATCAATTAAGATCATTGGCTCTGTTTACGACGTTACCTAGAAGACACCCGAAATAAACAATGGATAAGATATTGCAATACTGTTGACACAGAGTGCTTCACAACTAAAAATTTGCATCAAATAACTGAAATCCGTCACATTTACAAAGGTGATCAAAATCTGATTACTCTTTTTAAATGTCGGGATCTTTTAACATTTTTACGTCAAAAGACCCCAAATTTTCTGGAAAAGTCAACACAGTGTCCCTCTCAACATTAGTTTTCTTTCGGCTCATATTAACAATGTTTGTTTTCTGAAGTCATTAACCACGCACCAGGACCACTACAGCAAGCCATAAAAAACAACGTCGGTGGAACAAAGGCTGTTTGTTGCCATGCACCGTTTCCTAATTAAGTAGAAATGAGAACTGTCCAACATTCGATTGTAGAAACAATTTAAACTACCAGTGACCTCCTGAGCTTAAACATACCGCAAGAACACTAATTGATACCGACAACAATAACTAAGACGGCAGTAGTGGCGTAAGTTCAGAAAGACATAACTGAAACTAAAACTGCCGTCAAACAATCGCACAGCTGGTTTGCAGGCTTAATGAAAAAAGCTAAACTGTGTGATAATCGCGATCATTTTTCTCCGTTACAAATTTATTCTTCGCAGAGTATCCATAACCAAAGCAATCTTTCTTCGATATCGAGTTCGTTTCCATCCAAATTATACTTTTTCTCGTCCGACCCCATCAGACTCAATGAGTCAATACGTATTTCGTCATTTGACCGGTAGGACCATATCAAAAAAGATTCTACAGTAAAATTGATTCCTTTATTTATTCGAGTCTTACAATTCATCGAAAAAGCGACTTCTTTCATTATTTATGTTTTGTTTTCCTAAGTCCAACATTAGAAGTAATGTTCTAAAATGGAAAATGTGGCAGAATCATGCGACTGCATGGCGAAAGGCTATTCGGGAGTTTAAGATGTCAATATAGCGACGTGTGGTAAAACGTTCCTGAAGAAAACCTTATTTATTTTCCTCTAGGTTTCTCACCAATAGCTCGATGCGTTAACCGTTTCTGTTATGCTGAAGTTGAGGTGTGGCGCCGTATGAGACGGTTAACACATGCAGCCATTTTTGAAATTCTAATTAAAGGCAGAAATTCATTTTTTAATCGAAGTCTTCTTTGGCGTTGCCGTCCTGACTGCTTAAGGTCCCTTTTGTTCTGTATGGGACGGCTAAGAAATGTACAAAGTTCTAAAACGCACCTGTTTAGCTATTGTTTTGCTCATTAGATCTTATGTTACACTTCGTCCTCGTTTTCGTCACCGCCGTGGTTTTTTTTATAAGGGACCATAAGATCCGACGACAGCGAGCTCGTAAACTGGGGGGAATGGGGAGAGGTCGCCGTCGTAAGGCGCGAAAAATAGCATTAAGAACACTCATGGAAGACGCAGTCTGTTCAATAACGGGCTTTTGGTTTATCAGTGAAAATATGGCATCCTTTAGAGATATACTTAAACTTCTCCTCGAAAGTGCTGATGACGATGATATTTCCAAGGACGAATTTCTTCTTCTTTACGATAGAAACATCTAAAAAAAACCCAGATTTCCCTTACGATTGTTGTGGAGCGTTCTACTTAAATGAGATGGACGACAGCAAGTGTTTGGCTGAGTTTCTATTTCATCAGAATGTGGTTCCCCTCCTTTTAGTGGCCTTGCAGCTCCCTTAGTCTTTCAAGTCTCACCAAGGAACCATTTGGGATGGGGTAGAAGCACTTTGTATAACACTGAGACGATTTGCTTACCCATGCAGATACAGCGATTTAATTCCACGATTTGGTCGGTCGGTTCCGGAGCTGAGTATGATTTCCAACCTAATGATCGATACATTCTATCAAGAACACAATCACAGAATAACTCAGTGGAACAATACACTGCTGAACCCTCCACTTCTTGAAAACTATGCCTGTGCGATAAATTTAAAAAAAGTGCATTACTCAATTGTTTTGGTTTTTAAGACGGAACAATAAAGCCCATTTGTCGACCCGAAGAAAATCAGAGGTTGGTTTATATAGACATAACGAGTGCATAGTCTCAAGTGCCACTCTGTTGTCTTACCTGATGGTATGGCCAACATGTACGGCCCAGTATGTAATTGATTTAATCTGATTAGTTGCTCTTTCTTTTTCTTGAGGTTGAGATTTGAAACTGTATACCCAAACCTCAGCTAACTAAACCACTTATTTTTTTCCTCTTTAAGAGGGTTCCTCACGATCTGAGGCGGTATGGCTTCTCTACAACAAGAGAACCAATGGCCGTGCATGTATGGTTATCCCGCCTATCTCCTGCGTGTCCACCTCCAGGTCCCTTACAGAGGTGCCGGAATAGCACCACAAATAGAGTTGTACAACAAAGAGTCTAACATTTTGTTATACAATGTAAGATTTTAGGTATAAATGTTGAAACAAGTATTCACAGCAAAACCAAAGATATTATGAATATCTTTGTGCAAAATTAAGCCGAGTTAATTTTATTTTTCTAAGATAAACATCTGCTGAAAACTTTGCATCTGCTCAAGTTGCTGCTTAGTTTGTTCCACTAGGACTTTTATCATATCCTGATGATGTTTTCTTGGTTGATCTTCTTGTTTACCCTCAACTTCAAGTCGTTGCTTTTGCAGCTGCAATTCTCCTTCTTTCCACTTCTGAACGTGATCATTTTTTTCACGAAAATATGCAATTGTTTCACCTCCATTTTTTGGTTTGCCTTTTCTGTGTTCTTCTCAGGTTTTTAGAGCCTCTGTTTCTCATTTCAGCTGCTTTTGCGTTGTCAGTTTTCTTCGTATCGTTCTCTACGGTGTCTTCAGCTGCAGCTTCGGCTATTTCTTCCAGAGCCTTTTCCAACTCACTCAAATGACATTCACACTTGCCTTCTCTTCGTCTTTCATCTTTGTTTTAAATTTTCGCTTAGCAGTATGTATCTTTGTCTAACAGCACGCTTACTGACCTTGAATCGGGGAAGCTTAAGGCCGTTCTTATTGTTTGCATTTTTCCCCTGATTTTTCCTTTAGAAATGCTTCCTTTTTTGTACTTAAAGGGTTTAAGTACTAAAATTTCTTGACACAAGCAGTTGTCATGTTGTTCATTATTTAACTAAGACGACAGTTCGAGTCTCTCCTCTTGTTTATTTCCCGGGAGTGTATGTCATACAACACCTTCTTCTATCACGGGGTGTTTTTACGAACTCACAAAACAGGAACAAATTACACTTGAAGAAAGCCCAGGAGGGCGATCAGTGAGAAATGCCCAAAAAGGATATGTGACAAGATCCACAGTGTTTTGTCTTTATGGCTACATAACGGAAAAAAGGCGTTAAATATCAATGACCGTCAATCTTAACTTGCACGAACTTCAGTCAATACATACTAACGAAAGTCTTCATTAAAAGTGCTCTACCAGAGAACACATGTCCCCGAGTTGATTTGATCGAAGCAATACAAACTTTCAAGACTGCAATTATTATAGAAATTCATGGTTATTATCATATTGTCACCGCTAAAATGCAAAAATGAAATGCGAGTCTAAGTTAAAAGGTTTCGTTCCAATGATTAGTAGCACGTTGAATTAAGCTTTGAAAACGAGAACTATCTCAAATACATAGAGATTATTCCTTGGAAAGTGCGTACGAACGATTTTTATTCACGGGTTGCGTACACCACAAAAAATGAACGAGTGAGCGCAGTGCAGAATAAGTTTTTTGATGCATCGCATTTTCCATGATATGAAGTTTTTATCTCATTCATACTTTGAAGATTGGAAGAAAACGACTTTTAAAAGACGAATGTGAAAAAGACGATTTTATCGAGCTTTTGACTTTTAAATGTAAGTGTGTTATCTATGGAGCATGACATGAATGGTGAAAGTCAAAGTAAAAGTGTTTGTGGAAAGACCGCCTAAAAAAACGCAAAATTCAAATATTAAAATATGGATGCTGAGTGTTTAAGGTTGCCTACGACGTAGCTCTCGTGTTTGTCTACATTCCTCTTTGATTAAGAGTCAGTGTAACGTTTAGTTCAAGTTAAAATTCTAAGGTGGACCACACTTGGAAGCATACATATGCTGTCAATGTTTGTTCTTAGCCTTGCTCCAATGGTTTCTCAGAGTCGTATTTTGTTGGCTGAGTTTCCTTTTTCAAGAAGAAAATGAATCCACAAAAAGTTACACGTCATATTTAGCTCCAAACCAGTGCTGGGTTGTGGAAGCAGTTGAGAACGAGCAGCCGTGATCCTGATTTATATCGTTGCAGCTATACTCTCCGAAACTGTCTTCCTTGTCGATGAGTCCTCCTGGTCCTCTATCAAATCTAAATCCCCTCTCAATGCTATTGTAACTCCAATGTGCCAGGAAGCCTCCTCTGACTTTTCCAATTTTTGCCTTGCTCTTCAATATCACTCAAAGCAATTAAACTGGAAGAGACCAGAAACAATGAAAAGAGCTCGCCATGAGTTGTTTTTCATACAGAAAAATCGATACTTACAGCTGGGTGTCAAAACTTGTTGTCTCCACAATTAGAAGGAAAAAATTGACCACGGTATTTTCATACGTTTCCAAGTAGGAGTTGAGGGTAATTCAGTTGAATAGCCTTTTTTTTTCTTTTAGTCCTCCACAGAAGTGTCTTAATTGGCTGAAAAAAGGAGTTTCACTTTTTTTTTCTTTTTTTCTTTTTTTTTTTTTACATTCGTGGGAGGATATACGTCGCAATGTGTCTTTTAATCATCTTTGGAAGAGTGATCACAAACAAATCAAGTAATTTCACAAAAAGTAGCGGTAGAGACCAGCGACAGACAACGGAGATCGCCAATACCTTTTAATCTTTCAACTGTCTTTCATTCAGCAAAATAGATACTTACAGCTGGGTGTCAAAACTCTTTGTCTCACTATTTAAAGGAATGAAATAAACCATAGTTTCCTTCGTTTCCATAGAGGAATTGACTTTGCTACGGTTTAAAGAGGCAGTTGAAAAATTATCATAACTATGAATGATAGTCGATCCGGCTCCAGCTCTATATTTTTGGCTGAGCTCTTTACAAAGGGGTCCACAAAAGCAAAGGTTCAAAACCTGAGAAACAGTCTCATTGGAAATTACCTCACTCAACCCTCCTTACTTCTGTATCCGCCACCTTTGATGATATTTCAACTAGGTTTTTTTTCCTAAGTTATTTGTACATCAAAGGAGCTGAATGTTTGGAATGACTTTTTTAAGCAGTATTAGTATGCAAAGAGAAAAATAGAAAAACAATTGTGTCATTTCTCAAAAAGCGCTTCATCTTCATCTCTTGGGCCTTCATCATTGTGTTTAATATGGACAAGTTTCGCTCATAGCATAATTCTTCAAAATTTGCCCAACAAAGCGACGTTTACGGCCAAGTTGGATCGTTAAGATCGCGTCTTTGTCTGCGGACAAATTTCAACCATTTTCCTCTCACAGTCGGGATCGTACGGGAACTGAAACATTCTATGCCCGGTGCCGGAACGAACCATTCTGACAGCTTTGCTGGTCGGAGCCGGGGCACCAACAAAACAATATCACCTTCGTTGCCGCGTATCTTTCTTACTATTCGCCATACTGAATTCGATTTTATGTTACCAAAGTGACGTCAGCGGTTTTTTCGCGCAATTCGAATATCATTTTTGAGGGGAAAATGGCATAACTTTAAAAGCTTCCAAAATCGTCAATTTTATCATTGAATGTTTCAAACTTTGGAAACGTAGATTTCAAATGATAAACTATATAACTAGAATAAAACTTTATGGTCACTTGGATTTGTAGTTAATAATGTATTGACAGCGCGTCCAACAGTGTAATGTCGCTGCAAAGCTAGATATTCGTAATATTATGAAAATATGTTCATCTTGTATGGGTTTTGTTTTCTATGGCATTTGAAGTTCTTCAAATGCAGACTGTACTGTTGTGCCTATATTATTGAAATGCCAGCTGCCGTGTTCCCACAGAAATCAAAACAAACTGCGCCTCGTAACTTAAAAGACATTGAGGTAAATTTTCAAATAACCAAGATTGATGCACCAATTGCCTAGAGACACACAGGTGAAAATGAGGTTTTGAAAGACTTACCGGGGAAAAACAAGGCTAAAAACCTTTTCGAAGAAATGCTTGCTAATAATTGTTCAAATTTTGCTGTTGGACGGCCTCATTCTTTTTCTCTGGTTTTTAGCGTCTACTTTTTGCCTTCTGAGGTATAATCATGATGCAGTAAATAACTTTTAATCGATACAAGGCAAATGCACCCTAAATTAAATAAGAGAAAATATATTCATTAATAGGTAGCCATTCCATGCAGTATTCGTCTTGGGAATAATACTTCCGTTCGAGAGACTGTCTATTCATTGTATTGTAAGTGAATTTGACATTTCCCACGGCCTGGACAAGGTGCCTCCTTCTCCATCCCATAATGTTCTCTTGTTATTTATCAAAACTTTTCCTCTCAATTTTTAAATTTTTACGGATAAATGGAAATGGCGTGGATTTGCCAAAACCTAGAACATCATCCGAACTTCATAAGCTATTTACACTTTTCATTTCAGCTTTTGAAACATGTATGGGTAGACATGCCTCGTAATTAAAAATTTACATATTTATCTCTAGCATCCGTTAATATTAAAAACACGCAAATATGATCAAGAAGACTATCTCTTGAAATCAAATGGAACGTGGTGTCTTCAGGGGAAGTTAATGGTAACCAAACTAACTTTATTGTCTGGTCTGAGAAAATTAAATATTTATGTTCATAAGTGGAGAAACTTGAGAAGTTCGTGTTTTTCTATTTGTAAAGAGGAGCGACGACCTAAATGCGTTTGAAAGAAAAGGTCTGGGATTTTATTACATCCGATAGTGGCCAGGTTTTCAAGTTAGAAAGTTTTTGAGAATGTAGGTCACTTTTAAATATTTATCAAACATTTGAACGCACTACTAACATATATTTCATCAGAAAAGTAAATTGAATAAAATTAACGAAACACGAAAGGGTTACTGTGACATATCATAAAGTTTTTAAGGTATGGTGGCATCAAGAGTGCCTTAATAGAGATAAAGCCACACTATATAATGGGAGAAAAGCACATTTGGACCATTTGCCAAAAATGTAATGTCCTTTCAGCTTGGCACATGCATTATCCATATGTTGTTGACCTTCTGTGATAAAGTTACAAGTTACTTTCAGGTGTGTGAAGTGATCAGCAAGAGACTGCGTCTGTGTTAAAGGCAGCCTGTATGATGCCCAATCCACTACGTTGTTATTTTGACACAAAAGGAATCTAGATACTTCTCACACCGCTGACCAGTAAAATACGCATGACAGGTGCAGTTAAACCTGGTGTTTTGAGGGTCGCAAATCTCCTGATAAACCCCTCCATTGAGACAAGGATTAGAGAGGCAGCATCTATTAACATAGCAATTCTCTTTCGCGCTGAATTTATCTCCACCCTACAGGAATATAACAGGTTGCTCACATAACATATTTAGAAACTGTTTTGAAGGAGTACTGGAACACTTGAACAGCTTGGTATACTTACTTCATTTACGAAAGTTCATAAATAAATGAATAAGGAATTAAATGAACAATGTTATCTCACATTCACCGTGTAGCTTCTCACCAAATCATAATAATTTCATCCTCACCTCCATTTCATTGCCGCTGGATCCATGTCTTCGTCAGCGACGTTAAGCTCACAGCTATTTTCTATGGAGTGAGGGAAACAGTCCATGGATACATACAGGCAGTCATCTCTGCACTTCACGTGACACTGGGTGGCGCTGTGGGCTGTCAATCATTGAAACAGGTGACCCTCAAGAATGTGGTTACGGACGACATCGTCATCGATAGCAAACTTGAAGATTTGAGAATTTACTGCTTTTTGCGGCACAGTGGAGAAGGTCAAATTTAATACAAACAGCATGACTTGGAGATATTGTACGATGCCCATAGCAATGGCACTATATTAATGTGAAGAAAAAAAGATACATGATTATTTCATCAGATAAGCATTAGGTAATTTGAAACGAAATGAGAAGATGTTTGGGTCTCTTACCTTAAAGCGACCTCCATTCATAAAATTTCTTGAGATGGAACATTTGCTCATTTGTGGAAAATACATTGATGCATTTTTTTAAATTATCAAGGAAGTTGTTTTCCTTAAAGCATTAACCGCAACATTTTTTTTCAATTGCAACGGAAAGAGAAAAACTGCCAAATTTTAGTCATTGGCCGTAAGAGCCATCACCATGTCGAGACCTTCTGAGTCAGTAAACGTATTGGAAGACAGTGAGGAGTGTATTCGTCTCGCTTTGAAGTCGATCTTCTCTACAGAATCACTTATTTGCGGAATTTCGAAAAGAAGATTGGGCAAACATTCAAGCCCAAACGAAATTGCTTCTCGACAGTTTCTGTGAGGAATGCTCCACAGAAGGAGCCCGGCGTAACTGACGAACCCTGCAGTTTAGCCCAAGCTGAACACAGTTTACAAATAATTGATTGTCAGCTCAAATGTAAAGCTGATTTCTCTTCATTGCCCACGTTGCAATGGAGGGAGATATATTGGCAAATGGAACTGATATAAAACGTAAACGAATCGGTAATTGCTGATTAAAAGTATATCGGTTACAGTAACTTGAACGCAAAGCTAAATGTCGAAGTATATCAAATCTCAGTGAAACAGCCACTGCGATGAACTTTATCAAAAACTGACGTTCATGTATCAAGTTTGAGGAGTGTTACTTGAAACGTAAAACTTTCAAGAGTTTCCTTTGTGTCCTTAATTAACAAAAGTAGCGTTTTGAAAATAAGGGAGATCTCAGAAAGTTTTGTGTTACAAAACCAAAACAAGAGAAACTCTACCCAGCATCAATTGTTAGAGATCCTCCTTCAGCAACCGCACTTATGAGTCTCTGCACTCTACAAAATCAACTCAAAAAATTATTTGGAATGTGTTATTCACACTTTAATATTTGAAGAGGGTCGCATTATATTATTTACCGTAGGAGTATAGGATGGAGAATGTTAATGAAAGCTCTTAACGTGTTTTATTAGCATCTTATTAGATAGCGTGCAAAAGGAGATCCTGTGCAGCTAGTTTGTTTCTATACTACGTGTATCCGGCCCGTGTCTTAATATGCTTGCCAAGTTTTCCACAATGGTCTACCTGAGTATCTCTCTGAAGAGCTAGAGAATATTCAGCGCCGTGCAATAATTTTCCCAGTCTTAAGCTACCAAGAAGCTCTCAAAGAGTGCAATATTGCCACCCACTACCAACGGCGCCAATTGCTGACAGAGCGCCTTTTCAGTGAGATCAAAGACAACACCTGCCACAAATTACATGGCCTTTTGCCGTCATGTTATCTTACTACCGTAACCTTAAGGAGAACGCGCTTTTAACGTACCTTTTTGCAGAACAAATAGACTGAAGAATAGTTTTATCATGTACAACGCGGCTATTTCCTAATGGCTTTATCATGTGTGATGCGAATTTTAATATACACATATAGTATTTTTTAGGCTTTTTTAATTTTATTTTTTATTCTTTTTGTATCTAGTATTAAGTAGACATTTGTACAGTCCGTAATAATTTTTATCCATGTTTTGAAAGTCACTGTGACGATTCTGTGTACAAAATCAAAAGCAAATATCTGCGGTGTGAATGAAAATCGATAGCCTGTGGGCCGTAGTAGCACCGATAGGTGAGACTTGTTTACAATCAGGTGTTTCGAATATATTCCAGTCAAGGTTAAATTGACTTATCAAGATTGTCGCAGTTATTTAAGTTCTACATTAGCGTGATTATTGCATCAGTCAACTGCTGCTCGGAAGATGAGTCAACGCCCAGAACCTTCTAAGCTTGCATGTGGAAATGGGCACCGAAGGCTATTTTTCTTTTATCAGCGCCACGTTGTAATTGATAAGAGATGGAAAGTTTTACGTTCGTTACTCGCTCAACTTATCCATGTTTTCAAACTAGAACGAATAATTGGTCTGGTTATTATTTGTCCAACTTGCTTTAATCAACCCAGTTTGCTATTGATATTTCACTAAGAGTTTCAATCGCCCAACGATGTATAAAGTTTCACTCATAAATTTAGAAAAATGCATGAAAAAATGGTAAGATGTGCTAATAAGGGACAAAGATGATAATATGGGACACTTGTCATCATTGGTACTTCTTTAAATTATGTAAAGTTGTCATTATTTAAAACAGGAACCGAATGATATGAATTATCCAAGACCGCACGCCATCCATTCACAGTTTAAAAGCGTCAACTAGAGAAGGAGAGACTTAGGTCAGACTTCACATTTGGAGAGTCTACTAGTCATCAAAACTAGAAGTAATAATAATAACATCGAAATAGAACATAACCCGAAGCAATTTTACTATTTCTCCAGGCATTATTGTTGATGTTTAGTTGTTTTTTTTTTTTTCCTGCAGTCATTCACCCCATACGAACACTCACAGCTAGGCCTTAAAATGAGCGTGCGTGAAGTTGCTTGTGCATCAAAATACGGCAGAACTCGTAAAAATACTCAGCGATACTACAAACCAAAACGTCTAATAAGATATATTCATCCTAAAAAAAATATTAAAGAAATAATAAAATAACTTCCTATAACTTCAAGCTTTGACACAAACAAAACGAACAGATCCACAATAGTAGAATAAAAATTTCTAAATCATTTAATAACTGAGGAGGGTTGTCCAATACACCCAAACCGCTGCGAATCGTCAAAGCGGAAATCGATTCGCGGCTAAGTGGTGTTGTGATACCGGAGTTCTGAGCAACCATCTCTTAAAACATGGAAACGCATACCGGAAGTCGATTTGTAAGAGACTTAGAAAATATTCCGCAAGTGTCTGCGATAGGGGGTTGAAGGTGTTGTCGAATCGACTCGAATCGAACGACCCGTCATATCGGATGTCGATTTGCAAGACCCTTAGAAAATATTCCGTAAGTGTCTGTGAAGGGGGGTTGTAGATGTTGTCAAATCGACACGATTCGACTTGAATCGAACGACTCGTCACCACAAATGACGACCCGTCATACAGGATGTCCATTTGCATCCGGTATGACAGATTGTCATTTGCTGTGAGGAGTCGTTTGATTTGAGTTGAATCGTGTCGAATCGTCAACATTTGCTACACTGTATAGTTTATAATATTCTGACGATAGACTTCTGGTCGTCTCACGCTTTAAGAAGGTGGAAGGTTCATGTTGTCACGTTCTCGTACCATGCCACTCATTTTCACTCATTGCTCACATGCGCGCCCCTCGACTTCCGGTATGTTAAGGCACGATTCGACTTCCAGTGTGACGATTCGTCAAGGACCGTTGACTAATCGCAACGGTTTGGATGTATAAGACATGTATGTTTGTGGTAAGATCTGTCTCGAAAGGGAGCTTTCTTAAATGACAATTTTGACTGAAGCCGGTTGGCGAGAAAGAGAGAGCATTTTTATGATTAAACCTCTTTTCAAATCCTTCGACCAGGTACATAGTGGACCCGTCCTCTTAACAACAGATACAAAGTGAGCCGTTTTTGACTCCAAAGATGTAAAGATTTCTTTGTGCAAAAATATGAAAGTGGACTTCTATCATCCTGCTGACTCCTGAGATGTATTTGCAAGACTGGAGAAGAGATAAGTTTTCGAGTCATTTAACTGCAGATGTCTCTTTCGCCCTCAATACAAATATCAAACTAGTATCTGAGATTACGTAAATTGATGAAACAGCATTCAGGCGATTAAATGAAAGGTGATGCTGCCCCTTCCTATAGTTATCAAGTTGTCTACAAACAAACTTAGCGCAACTATGCAATTCAGTCTTCGTCTTAAGCTATGCAGCTTAGTTGCATAGCAACTAAGACCCCAGTTGGTCTATACCCTTGGTTGATCTAACTCCTGAAGATAATATATTTAAAATTTGTAGCCTTTTTAGTTGAATTTAGGATCATGTTATATCAATTGCATATGTGTATGTTACAGATATAAGTTTATATAAAGGTTCGTAAGGCGTATTTGAACATATTCGTATGATAGCTGACGCATACAAGCCATGAATCATTACTTAACTACTACTACAGAGCAATTTTGTTCCTGTTTTCAAAAGGGAACTACGATTGCATTAGCTTTGCATTTTTGGTATAGAGAATTAGGGCTAATCTCCTACCTAAGCAATGCACAGCTAAAAACAATCTCAGATTACAACGATTTGCTTGTTTCTCTTTGAATTCCTAATGGTTCCTGTAATATCGTATTTTGTTCTGACTAGCTGTCTATACTGTTTCGGTTTGACAATAATCGTTGAAAAATCGTTCTATCAACGTCATAAAATCAAATTCGATTTCAAAAAAAGATTTCCGAGAAACCAAAGGCCTATGTTGATAAAAATAAAAAAAATCAAAAAGCAGCCACAACCAATAAAAGACAGAATCCTTAAAGAAAAAAAAAACCCTTATCTAATACTCACAACTCATTCTAGTTTTAGTAGATTATTGGAACTTAGAATAACCTATTCATGTTTAACCCCAAACCAGTATTGCGTTGTAGAAGGATCCAAAGAGGAGCAGCGGTGATTCGTATTTATCGCTCCGGAACGATACCGTCCAAAATTATTTTCGTTGTCAACTGCCTCTGGTGACCCATCAAAATCGCATTCGTTTTCCTTGCTTTTGAAACTGTTCACGAACCAAGCACCATTAAGATCCATTCTCGTGTAGGCGGTGCAATCAGAGCAGTTAATTCCACGGATGTTAATATACTCAAACAGTTTGCAATCTCCACCCCAGTCACCGAATATGTCATGACCTGCCAGAACTGCGCGTGCGTAGTCCGTATACTGCAGGCCATCTGCAGGTAAGTTGCATGTTACTCTCATATGTGTGACGTGATTTGAGAGAGACTGCATTTGTGATAAGGAAAGGCGGTAAGAGTTCCAGTCCGGTTCATTAACCCATTAACCCATTAACCTAACCCATTCACAGGAAAATTCGTGCCAAACCCCTTATCCTTATATGTGGCCTTATTGGCGATGGAGAACGACTGTATCGATCCCCATACAAAGCCAGGTTCTGACTGCAAGTCACAGTAAACAGAAAACGGTTTATTGGCTGAATCAAAAATATCGTATTTTCCTGATTGTGAGGCTCCGTTGTCAGCGATATCTTTGCAGTTTCTTTGATGTGTAGTCTGACTACAAGGCTTACCAGTGTATTTGTAAGAACAGGTGCAGTTTAACCTGGGGCTGCGATTGTCACAAATCTCCTGACATACCCCCCCCCCCCCCCCCGTTGAGGCAGGGATTCTGGTTGCAGCATCTATTAACGCAGCGATGTATCCCTGGAATGTAGCTTCCTCCACCCTAATTGAAAATGAACCTTTTTTCCCTTAAACTATTCCTTGCTTAAGGTTAAGTCAAGCGGTGCAGATATTCGGAAATAAATTTATAGGGGGGAGGGGGGACGTACAAAAAATAATTGGTCTTAGCTTGCGTATATCAAATTATGGATGCACGCGGGAGCTAAGTTTTGAAGAGCACGAGAGAAGCGTAAGGGTTGCTTGAGTGCTCTTCAAACTCCCAAGTGCATCCAAAACTCGAGGTATAGGTAAAGCGTGAAAAAATTTCGCTATAACATAGCATGCAAGTTGTGCTCGAAAAAAAAGAGTTCATTACGACTTTGTCGGATTTACCAGGTAATAGTGTTCTACCCGAAAACTATGAATTAATGACAAGGTAAAAATGACCAAGAAATATTTTGAGACCAAATCTTTATTCAAAGAATTGTAAATTTTCTGCTCAAAAGCAGAAACGAACGAATTTCTTGCATTCAACATGCTTCAATCGTTGTTTACTAGAATTCAACGCCAGAAATTTGCGCATGTTTCTGTTAGAGATTTTGAAAATTCTGAAATTGTACGGTTTTAAAATTAAAATCTGCTATTTAACAATACTTTTAGGATATATCAACACTTAAAACTGATATGAACCGTTCAAAACACGAAGCAAAAGCCTATAAATTTCTCGCATTTACGAGACACGTGTGGTAGATTTACGCTGCTTGAAATGCCGCTGTTTACTAAAGTTTACTACCCGAAAATTGCTTAGCTTTGAACTAAAAATTCTGAAAATCGTACGATTTTTAAAACAAAATATTCTATTGAACAAAACTTTGGTACATGTCACTGCTTCACAATAATATTTTCCGCTCTAAAGATGAGTCCCCAGCGTCGCAAAGCCTCAGTTGAAGTCAGAACTCAGTTCTGTTTCCAGCCATAATTCTCATCGCGTTTGTAAATAAAATATTTTCAACTCCGAAACTAATTACGTCGCTCGAAGAGCTACTTGCTCATTGTTTTTTTCGAAACGAGTCTTATTCAGCATATTTTGTTTTCCTTTTGAGCTACAAAACAAAAAAACAATCTTCAGTGATAGTTTTGAATTCTCGGGGCTAAACTAGACGGGACTTTTAGCTGAAGTGAAACTGCACACTATGGATGCAATGACGAGCACTAAATATAAATTAAGTATTTTGTTATATATTTAGACTTTCCCTCAGACAATCATATGGCAAAAACATGCTGTTGTATTCGGCGCGCGGGCAACAACTGCGCAATTGTATCCTGGTCGGGATACATTTGAATTTTATTGGGGGCATGTGACTAAGAATTAGCCAAATACAATCCTCGTTTGTTGAGTGAAAGTCTAGGTATATAACAAGGATTTTTATTACGGTACTTCCCTTACGATATAGGTAGGCCTTGCACGCGCGCTATGTTGTGATAAAAATGTAAGTGAGAAGAAAAACTAAGACAATTCTATCAACAACAAACGATTCTATCTCTCACCTTCACCGAGTAGCTTCTCACCAAATCATAGTAATTTCCTCCTTCACTCCATTTCATCGCCGCTGGCTTCATGTCTTTGTTAGCATCGTTGAGCTCGCAGTTATTTTCTTTGGACAGAGGGAAATAATTCATGGATACACACAGGCAGTAATCTTTGCACTTCATGTGACAATGGGTGGCTCTGTGCATTGTCAATTTTTGAAACACGTGACCCTCAAGAATGTGATTATAGACGACATTCTCATCGATAACAAACTTGAAGTTTTGACAATTTACTGTTGGCTGCGCCTGTTTGGTGTGAGTGAGCTGAGATACCAACAACATCGCATTCAGATAGCGAAGACCACTCATGGTGGACCTTAAAAACGTACAAATGAGATGGATATCTTCATTCCATAATTATACCGAGGCATTTGAAGTTTAGTTAGTAGGCAAAAAATCGTGAATAGGTACGTGATCGTACTATGGTGTAAACGCGACTCGACCTCAGGTTATGATCAAGATCTTAACAAGCGCCTTACAGTTTGCTCTTCTTTTGACGCGAAGTGATTACGTAATGCTTATTGAGAAAGGGACCATCGTTCTACGGGATCGAATATCTCGGTGACTGATTAAATAACTAATATTGAAAATTAGCCGAGATTGAAAAGAGAATCTGAGGTACAGTGTGCATGGCGCGCTAGATATATTTTGCCGTGTCGATAGTAGAAAAAAGTAACTTTAAACTTATCGAAAAGGTCATGCCGCATGTTTAATTTTATTCAATCAACGAAGTAGAAACAAATTGCATGTTGCCTCCCTTCAGTAGTTCAGTAACAAAGTTTTGCTTTTAACTGAGTACCATCTCACTGCACTAACCTTAACATGTCCATTGTTTTATGGCTTCAGTAAAATCCTTCGAGAAAGATTTGCGGGCGAACAGATGTTGTTGAAACTATATGTATATCCGATAATATCGATGCACCTTTATACTTGAAAAATAATAGAAAAAACGATAATGAATCAATTAAGATCATTGGCTCTGTTTAAGACGTTACCTTGAAGTCATCCGAAATAAACAATGGATAAGATGTTGCAATACTGTTGACACAGAATTCAACGGAGAGTATTTCACAACTAAAAATTTGCATTAAATTACTGAAATCCGTCACATTTACAGCGGTGATCAAAATTTGATTAACCTTTTTAAATGTCGGGAACTTTTAACATTTCATGTCAAAAGTCCTCAACTTTTCTGGGACAGTTAACAAAGTGTCCCTCTCACCATTAGCTTTCTTTTGGCTCATATTAACAATGTTTATTTTTCCGAAGTCATTAACCACGGACCAGGACCACTACAGCTAGCCGTGAAAAAAAGGTCGGTGGAACAAAGGTTGTTTGTTGCCATCTGGTCCACCGTTTCCTAATTAAGTAGAAATGAGAACTCTCCAACATTATAGAAACAATTTAAACTACCAGTGACCTCCTGAGCTTAAACACACCGCGAGAACACTAACTGATACCGACAAAAATAACTAAGACGGCAGTAATGGCGTAAGTTCAGAAAGACATAGCTGAAACTAAAACTACCGTCACACCATCGCACAGCTGGTTTGCATACTTAACGAAAAAAGCTAAACTGTGTTTGTTTAAAATCGCGATCATTTTTCTCCGTTACAAATTTATTCTTCGCAGGGTATCCATAACCAAAGCAATCTTTCTTCGATTTCGAGTTTGTTTCCATCCAAATTATATTTTTTCATACGACCCCATCAGGCTCCATGCGTCAATATGTACTTCATCATTTGACCGGCAAGACCACGACAAAAAAAATTATACAGGAAAATCTATGACTTTATTTATTGGAGTCTTACAATTCATTAAAAAAGCGACTTCTTTCATTATTTCTGTTTTGTTTTCCCAATTCCAACGTTAGAAGTAATGTTCTTGGAAAATGTGGCAGAATCATGCGACTGCATGGTGAAAGGCTATTCGGGAGTTTAAGATTTCACAACGGCAACGTGTGGTAAAACGATGCTGAAAAAACGTTATTTATTTTCCTCTAAGTTTCTCACCAATAGCTCGATGCGTTAAGCGTTTCTGATGGTACGACATCTTAACTTCGGCATAACATGGGAGTGTGGTGACAAGTTCAAAGTAAAAAAGGTGACTAAATTGCTGTGGAAGTAACCTTGTTGAGAGAACGTATTAGTTGGTGATTTCACGTCTTTGTTCAGTATGGGACGGACGGCTAAGAAATGTACAAAGTTTTAAAACGCACGGGTTTCGCTATTGTCTGGCTCATTAGATCTTTTGTTTCGCTACGTTCTCGCTTTCGTCGCCGTCGTGGCTGTTTTTAAAAAGGGCCTCAAGATCCGACGACGGCGAGGTCGTGAACTTGGGGGAATGGGGAGAAGTCGCCGTCGTAAGGCGCGAAAAATAACCTTAAAAGAACCTTGAGAACACTCGTAGTACTGTCTTATTTGAACTCGCCTCCATTTAAGCCTTTTTAAGTCTCGAACTTTTGAAGCTGTTTAGAAGGAGAAAGAAACTTCGGTCAGTTTTCGTCTTTAAATGAGTTCTACAACCATTTACACTTGTCACAAGTTAGGAAAAATGTTGACAGTTCATTATATATTGAAAATATACGATAAGTTCATTTGAAATGACCTTAAAGTAAAAGAAACTTACTTACGTTTTGGACAAAAGACAAACACTTCGATTTGACGTCGCAGACAACACAGCTACGGTGGGAAACTTCGCGCGCCGGCTACCGGAAATGCGCGAGCAAATATTTTAAACTTCCGCTCGCCGTCGTAGACATCCGCCGTCGTCCCTATTTGCGGATCCGTTTACGTCAATCTGTCGGACCCTACATTTATTAAGGTTTTCAGCCAATTCAGAGGCTTTCATCCACTATTTCGCCATTATTGATGAGTAACACGTCAATGTTGCGTGCGTTTGAACTGGATACTAGACAATGCTGGGCATTTTAATCGGCCACCCACACATGTACAATGTAGCCATTCAGAGTATGGAGTTACCGTGTTTTTGGACCGAAATCTGGCAGCTCTTGTTCAATAGAGAACAATACGAGTCAGAATAGGATTATGATTTTGCATGTTCACCCCCAACTATCTCGAATACATAGAGATTATTCCATGGAAAGTGCGTACGAACGATTTTTATTCACGGGTTGCGATGAACCACAAAAAATGAACAAGTGAGCGCAGCGAATGAATAAGCATTTGTGATGCATCGCACTTTCCATGATATGAAGTTTTTATTTCATTCATACTTAGATTTTTTCTCATTGAACAAAAAATTTCAAAGATTGAAAGTAAACGACTTTTCAACGACGAATGTGAAAGAAGACGATTTTATCGAGCTTTTGACTTTTAAAATGTAATAGTGTTATCTATGGAACATTACTTGAATAGTAGAGAGACTATTGTTTGTTCTTAGCCTTGCTCTAATGGTTTCTCAGAGTGATATTTTGTTGGCTGAGTTGAATGAATCCACCAAAAGTCACAAATCATATTTAGCTCAAAACCTGTGCTGGGTTGTGGAAGCAGGCGAAGACGAGCAACGGTGATCCTGATTTCTATCGTTGCAGCCATACTCCCCGAAATTGTCTTCCTTGTCGATGAGTCCTCCTGCTCCTCCATCAAATTCACATCCCCTCTCAGTGCTATTACAAACCCTTATTTGCCAGGCTGCCTCCTCTGACAATTTTTGCTTTGCTCTTCAATATGAGGCAAATACTTCCACCTTTCTATCACTCAAAACAATTAAACTAGAAAAGACCAGAAACAATGAAAAGAGCTGGCCATGAGGTGTTTATCATCGAGAAAGATCGACACTTACAGTTGGATGTCAAAGCTTGTTGTCTCCACAATTAGAAGGAAAAAATTGACCACGGTATTTCCGTATGTTTCCAAGGAGAGTTGAGTGATTCAGTTGAATAGCCCTTTTTTTCGTATAGTCCTCCTCAGAAGTGTCGTAATAGGAGTTTCACCTTTTTTTTCTTTTGTTTCTTTTTTTAAATTCGTGGAAGGATATACGTCGCAATGTGTCTTTTGATTATCTTTAGAATAATGATAAAAAAAAAAACAAGTAATTTCACAACAAGAAGCGGTAGAGACCAGAGACAGACAAAGGAGATCGCCAATAGTCTTTTAATCTTTAAATTGTCTTTCATTCAGAAATATAAATACTTACAGCTAGCTGACAAAACTCATTCTCTCGCTATTGAAAATTTTCCTTCGTTTCCATAGAGGAATTGACTTTGTTACAGTTAAAAGAGGCAGTTGAACACGAATTATGAATGATGGTCGATCCGGCTCCAGCTCTTTATTTTTGGCTGAACTCTCTATAAAGGAGTTCACAAATGCAAAGGTTCAAAAACTGAGAAACAGACCAATTGGAAATTACGTCACTCAACCTCCTTACTTCTGTATCCGCCACCTTTGATGATATTCAACTGAGTTTCTTTTAGGTTATTTGTATATTAAAGAAGCTGAATGTTTGGAACGACTTTTTTTAAGCAGTATTAGTATGCAAAGAGAAAAAATAGAAAAACAATTTAAGGAAACGGTACAGAAACACTCAAATTTAATTAACACCACGCACAAAACTAGTGTCCCTGGTTGGTACTATGTCGTTTCTCAAAAAGCGCTTCATCTTCATCCCTTGGGCCTCCATCACGCTGTTTAATATTGAAGAAATATAACACTCGATAAGCTGGAAACCACTCCGCTTCGCGTTGTGGTTTCCTACGCTTATCTCGTATTCTCCCAACCTCCCGCGTGTTTACATCAGGCTATGTAAACACGGAAAACATTTTACATTTCTTTTATGAAATAACTAATGAAAGAGGAACTAAAACCGTGTTTACATACGCTCATGTAAAATGGTTTTATGGCCAATCAGAGCGCGCGTACTATTTTAATTATTTTATAAAAACAAGTTTTGCTCATAGCATAATTCTTCAAAATTTGCCCAACAATGCGACGTTTACGGCCAGTTTGGATCGTTAAGATCGTGTCTTTGTCTGCAGACAAATTTCACCCAGTTTCATATCACAATGAGGATCGTTCGAGAACTGAAACATTCTATGCCCGGTGCTGGAACGATCTATAATAACAGCTTTGCTGGTCAGAGCCGGGTTACCAGCAACATAATATCGCCCTCGTTGCCGCGTATCTTTCATACTATTCGCCATACTGAATTTGATTTTATGTTACCAAAGTGACGTCATTGGTTTTTTGTTAAATGGTGCTTTGGCCGCGCATTTCGAATATCATTTTTGAGTGGAAAATGGCATAACTTTAAAAGCTTCCAAAATTTTCAATTTTATTATCGAACGTTTCAAACTTCGGAAACGTAGATTTTAAATGGTAAACTTCGCAACTCAAGAAAAACAAATTTTGCTTCATGGTCACTTGGTTTTTTTTAAATAATGTATCAACTGCGTGTCCAACAGTGTAAAGTCGCTGTAAATCCACAAGCTTAAAGTAAAAGTCTGGAATGCGACTTTGAAATTGACGAACACAAGTTCGTAACATTACGATGAGTGACGATCGTCCACAACTAATATGATAATATATAGAGCGGCGCTTGTCCACCGCTAGCTGGACCGCACAAAATCCACTGATCAATACAAAGTACCGCACCAAACTTCTTTGGGAACGCCTTCTTCTTTATTATTGTATTATACCGTGAAACTAAAGATTGATTTAAGAAATTAGAGACACGCAAATAGATTAAGAAATGCTTCAGGTAAATCAAACTTACATTATTGCCGGATCTGGCGAGACTTGATATCGATCGAACCTTTCCTTCCTTTCCTTTACTAATTCCTTTCCTTACGAGCACGAGTGCTTACCAAAAACTGATCAAAAGGCCTTTTATCAAATATATTGAATTACACTTAAGAGCGCGTGACAAGCCACCTAGTGTGACTTTAAAGATTATTCACCAAATCAAACAATGAACAGAAACTCGTGCTATAGGGGCACTTACAATATAATAAGATGATGTCTTACATTATGTACAACAATCCTGAATGACCTTTACACTTCACTGGTGCTTCTTTTGACAAACACCTGCTCCAACTACTATACCTACTTCATCTCCTACATTTTGAACATTTCAAAAATTGTTTTATGAACAAATGTGAAATGTTATAAAGTAAGCAGTGATCCTAACGAAGCACTTAAGTACCTTAGTCCTTATGAAAGAGAGGCACAGTTATGTATCGAGTCCCTAATATTAAAATCAAGCAAAGCTGTACATATTTATCACTTAGGAGAAATTACTAACATCTCCCTGCCACTAAGTAAATACCATTTCTCCTCATTGTGCAGATTTTTTAAAGCGAAAGTAAGAAACCTAAACTTAAAGCTTGATTTTACTAATGCACAAACTAACGAAGCCGAAGCTAATTTTCAATTATCAGTTAAGAGAAAATGGTTGATTGACCGAGTCAGGAAAATGTCGCCTTACGACGACAAAACAATATAATTGGATTAATAGCGTATAGAGTTATTTAAACATCTCTGGATCTAAACACAAGCATTTCAACTTACGATTAGTCACTTACTTGAAAATAATTTGCATAAATCAACTAATAGTGAGCTCTGAATGCGTTTTCAAAGACGAATATTTTATCGACCTTTCACTTTTAAGATGTAAGTGTATTATCTATTGAACATTAAAAGAAAAGATGAAAGTGCAGGTAAAAAGTGTTTGTAGAGAGACTGCCTACATCCTTCAACTATTAAAATATGGATGCTATGTCTCTAAGGTTGCTTATGACGTCGCTCTTGTGCATGTCTATATTCCTCTGTGATAAACAGTCAATGTAACTATCTGAAATATTAAACGTTTAGTTCAAGTTCAATTCCTAATTGGACCAAACTTGGAGGCACTTGATGTCATTGTTAGTTCTTAGCCTTGCTCCGATGTTTTCTTGCTTTCAGTTGGCTGTGTTTCCTTTCCTGGGAAAGGAAATGAATTCGCAAAAAGTTACACGTCACATTTAGCTCCAAACCAATGCTGCGTTGTAGAAGCAGGAGAAAACGAGCAGCGGTGATCCGGATTTATATACAGGTTGTGAAATTGTCCGAAGTTTTTTTCACTGGGGGTTCCACCTGGTTTTCCATCAAATTCACATCCGAATTTTATACTTTTGTAACTCTTTATGTGCCAGGACGCATATTCCTTCTGTTTTGTCAGGGCAGTGCAATTAGAACAGAAGTTTCCCCGGATATTAACATATTCGTACATCTGGCAGGTTTCCCAAGTACCAAAAATGTTATGACCTGCCAGCTTAGCGCGTGCGTAGTCCGTATACTGCAGACCATCCGTAGAAAAGTTACAAGTTGCTCTCAGATGCGTGGAGTGATTAGCAAGATACTGCATCTGTGATAAGGATAGTCGGAACTCATTCCAATTCACTCCCCCCTCTTCAATATCAATCTCAAAGTTTTTTCCAAACCCTGTATAATTGAAGGCATTCCTCTTGGACAAGGAAAACGATTGTATTAACGTCCATACAAAGCCAGGTTCAGACTGCAAGTCACAGTAAACAGAAAACCGATCACTGTTTGAATCGTAGATGTCGTATTTTCCTGATGTCGAGGCATTGTTCTTAGCTATGTCTTTGCAGCTTCTCGGATGTTTCATCTTCTTCTCACACCGCTGACCAGAGTATGTGTCAGGACAGGTGCAGTTAAACCTGGTGCTGTGGGTGTCACAAATCTCCCGACATACCCCTCTATTGAGACAAGGATTGGTGCGGCAGCATCTGTTAGTGCAATGGTGCTTCTTTGGTGCGTATCTGTCTCCACCCTACAGCAACATTCAAAGAATGTTTTAGCTCAGCATGCTCATCGAATTGGGTTGGCATATACTTTTAGCAACCATCGACAAATCTCACCGGAAACGCATCGAATTGATAACAAACAGTGCAACACGTAGTGGGGTGCCAGAATGGAGATGAAATGTCCATCACAAATTAGAATTGAAATCCAGTAATACAGCAATGGTCAAATCAATTATGTCTTTGTTAAATTCGTAGTCACTTCTGTTCTGCCGTCCCCCTCGCATTACAACATGGCCGTTTAGAAAAAAGTTTGCGAGAAAGAGAATGGACCCAATCCTTTCTCAGCCAAATCAGTTTGTTTTTGTTTTGTCGAGACCAGTCATATCGCAGACAAAAAAGTGTGCACAAAATTGTCTTTGGTCCGGACTGACATATGACCCACCTCTTTTTTAAGGAGTACCGCAAAACTTGATCATGTGGGAATATTTATTTTATTTACGAAAGTTGATAAATAAATGAATAAGGAATTAGATGAACAATGTTATCTCACCTTCACCGTGTAGCTTCTCACCAAATCATAATAATTTCCTCCTTGCCTCCATTTCATCGCCGCTGGCTCCGTGTCTTTATTAGCAACGTTAAGCTCACAGTTATTTTCTTTGGAGCGAGGGAAATAGTTCATGGATACACACAGGCAGTCATCTTTGCACTTCAAGTGACACTGGATGGCATTGGGGACTGTCAATCTTTGAAACACGTGACCCTTAAGAATGTGATTATGGACGACATCTTCATGGATAGCAAACTTGAAGTTTTGACAATTTACCGCTTTCTTTGCCAGAGAGGAGAGTGTCAAATTGAATACGAACAGCATGACTTGGAGATATTGTACGATGCCCATAGCAATGGCACTATTAATATGAAGGAAAAAAAGGGTAGATGATTATTACATCTGACAAGCATGGGGTAATCCGGAACGAAATGAATAGATATTTGGGTCTCTTGCTTAAAAGCGACCTCCATTGATAAAACTTCATGATATCAAACTGTTTGCTTATTTGTGGAAAATGCATGGATGCATTTTTCTAATTAACTGGGAAATTGTTTCCCTTAAAGCATTAACCATAACATTTTTTTTAAATTGCAACGGAAAGAAAATAATCGTTAGCAGTAACACTGCCAAAATTTTAGTCGTTAGCCGTAAGAGTTATCACCATATTGAGACTTTCTTCTGAGTAAGTAAACGTTTTGAAAGACAGTTAAGAGTGTATTCGTCTTATTTGCAGAATTTCGAAAAAAAGATTAGGCAAACATTCGAGCCCAAACGAAATTGCTCCTCGATGGTTTCTGTAGGGAATACTCCACAAAAGGTCCGTAAACGTTCCCTTATGATCACATTTATTTAATTTGTAAGTCACGCAAGCGCTTTAGCGTCACGATCGATCACGTTTACGCAACGCTTTAGGACAACTCGGCATCTAATCTCCATTCAGTTGTTATGAAAACCTAAAATCCTTAGTGTAAAAGATAAACAAACGCAGTTTGAACGGTCAAAAGGAGATCTTAGTAAATTTTCAGAATTATGCAAATAATCTTTGACACGAGCGCAATTGAGAAAATTAAACACATGGATTTGCGTTGTTTTAAGATGTTGGTGGATGAAAATTAGAGATGTAACCGCGGGTTTGAGGCAATCGGTAACATCGTTGGTGTATAAGCTATTCATTTACATGCCTTTTTAGCCCGATTTACGCCTGTATTTTGAGAATTCTTTTGAACAAATAGGTGAGTTTTTGATACTCAAATTAAGGTCGATATTCAAATTAAGGTCTAAGAGAAGGGTCTCCTCTGATCACGCTGGCATGAAAAATATTTCAGGTGAAGTTTCGATAGGATTTTTAGTTATCGAGTTCTTTCATGCTTGCGCTTAAAAAAATACAATATATTCAACGTAGAAAGCTTAGATCAGCAAAGCGTAAACGCTACCAGTTCTCCTTTAGTCACCCGTAAGCAGTTGTTATTAGTGTTAAACTGTAACAGCCACCTGTCATGTCCTTTTGTGTAACTGTTATCCACCGGAACTCTTTTAAAGTAATTAATGTTGTAAAAGACGAAATTCCTACTTAGCCAATAGTGTAATAGATTACATGATCCTTTAGATTATTCATGACATTACGTTATCCATGTACGTTAGGCTTAAATAGGACTGTTCTGTAAAGCTTAGGAGTTGGGTGAGAAAGTTAGGAAGAGAACGGGGTTGAACCAGCCCTGGCCAGGTCCGTTCTGGTCAAAATTGTAGTAGAGCTTGAAGAATAAATCTACGTTGGAGCCAACCCTGTTGTCGTTAGTCTTTCTCTCAAGGATAGTCAGCAGCCGTAATAGATTCCGGTTACCTTCCCGCAGCCAGCGAGTGCCCCCAAGGAAAGCCTTTACCCACAAGAGTTTTTAAGAGTTGTCCCCGTCCGTCCGTTCATTTGTGAAGGCAAAACCCTGTTTTCACAGTGTACTAACTGAATACATCTTGTAACTTGTAGCAAGATGGAATTCCGTGAGCCACATTATTGCAGTCGCTGTGCCCTAGACAAAATCTGTGAAATTCACACTTTCGATCGCTGATCTAGCCAAAAATCATTTTTTGGCTTGTGGCTACGCAAAAAAAAGAGAATCGGAGAACAACTACACTATTTTGGAAACATGTGTCTTAAAAAATTTAACAAAAGTTGGAGTCCTAAGACAGCTGACAACATTTATAAAAACTACTTACCAAAAGTAACTTAATGACATTGCATTAGACATTCAATACTGGACTACTGTTTAGAGCACTGTGATCTTTCGCCATAATGTATGTAACATGCGATAAACAAACACAACCTTTTTGCAAATACCAGATGCTTCAGATGTGCGCGAAAACTCTCACATAGATGACATGTAACAAAAACACTAAAGTTTTCTGACCAAATGTTTTCCACCCATTTTGTCGCGAAAAGTTGCGTAAAATATATCGCTTTTTGAGATAGGCAGTCATGTGATGTAAGAAAGTTTTCAAGCCGGCATATGTTTCGTGAACGATGTCTGATGAATCACACTTAAACCTAGATGTAAACATGAATTGATTAGATACTGTTTCTTTCCAAAACTATTTCTTGTTGATATGATTTCTTCAGTCTACAACTTCCAACAGAAAATTCATAATAATTATAGTTAAGAGTTAGAGTGCACTTCGTGTTTAGGGAGTGACTTGAGTAAATTCAGCTTTAAATCTCTTTCCGCACTTTACATAGCATCTCACGGTTTTCCTTAAGAAGAATTATGGGTAAGAAAATGATGCTTGCACCGAGAATTTTCTGTAAAATCACTCTACTAATTTAATAGATAAACCGTGATATTATTTCATCTTAAGATTTATCCCTTTTATAATGTACCTTGAGTGTACTTTATTTGAATTGGCGACCTGAAGCTTTCTACTCCGCCGTTGTTGAAGTCCTGCGAAAATTTTCCTACGTAACTGGTCATTCGGCTGGCATTGGATGCTTAAACGCAAACAGTTATGTGAACGTTTTTATCAAGATTAAAAACAGATTTTATCTTGTTGAGTTGGCTGTCCAAATAGGAATTATCTCAACTTACCTCCTCTTTCCGGCCTCCTCTGCCTTTTCCAATTTTGGCTTTGCTCCTCGATACGCGGTGAAGACTTTCACCTTTTTATCACTGAATACAATTAAACTTCACAATAAGAAACGGAAGAGAGCAGAAACAAAGAATAGAGGTCGCCATCAACCAAAATAAAGATACTTACAGCTAGGTGCCAAAAGTTATTGTCCCACAATTAAAAGGAAAACATTTTCTGCACAATATTTTCGTACGTTTCCAAAGAGGAGTTGAGTGCGATTCAGTTGAATAGCCGTCTTTTTTCTTTTCTTTTAACTCTCCACAGAAGTGTCTTAATAGCTGAAAAACAAGGAAAGAGTTTCATCTTCTTTCTTACCGTCGTAATGGTAGTGATCACAAACAAAACAAGTAATTTCGTAACAAGACGCGTCTGAGATCGGAGACGAACAAAAGAGATCGCCAACACCCTTTTAATCTTTAAATTGTCTGTTATTCAGAAAAATAGATACTTACAGCTGGGTGTCAAAACTCTTTGTCTCACTATTGAAAGGAATGAAAAAGACCACAATTTCGTACGTTTCCACAAAGGAATTAATTTTGCTACTGTTAAATAGCTTGAAAAAGGCAGGTGAAAATTTTACATGAATTATCAATGATGGTCCATCCGGCTCCTGCTTTTTAATTTTGGCTGAACGCTGATAAAGGGGCTCACAGATAAAATTTCTTGACTTTAAAATTTAAATTTAAATCTCTTAACTGTAAGAAGTAATATTGTTCTTTACGCTCCTATAAGCATCACTCTTCTAACGTTTGGCCCAAAGAAACAAAAGACTGCTGTGAATTCTATGATTATCTTGTGCGTGTTTGTCAAAGTTTGTCAATTATTAAAGACTAACTATTTATACCTCTGAAAGGACCTCGATCTCATACCCCTCTATTCCGATAACGGCTACAACGCTAGGGGAAGATCTTGCCTTCCTGAAAAACATAATCTATTTTCTTTACGGGTTGATATAAGAACACAAAGTTCACGAGTTTTTTGACCTTCCCCGTGGTTTTAAATTCAAGTTTAATAGAGTTCCGACTCCCTCCTGGGATTTTATAATTCTGACCGTTTATTCAAAGTGTTTTTAAGAATAAAAATGTGGCTAAACGAAGATGTTGTTTCTTTCAGTAGACATGTGTACTTTATCATAAGGTTTCAGAATTGTTACGAGACGTTTTCAAACTAATCGACCTTCAGTAACTTTGAAGGCAAATATCTTTCTCAAAATGAAGTGGAACTTTATATTCGAAACATTTTATTTGATTAATGTTTATTGCTGAGTTGCAAGCGTTCTCCTACGACCGAAAAGTTAATTCAGGATACGGAAAAAAAGTTTGCTTAGATGTGAGTGAACTGTAAATACGAGCCTGTTTTGAAAGGTTATGTGTCTTTTTTTGCCCATTGTACAACAAATATAGGCTGATATTTGGATCAGAAAATGTAGGGGTACACTTTCAGGTTGTTTAATGGCACGAATAATTTTCATTTTCTTTTTTTTCTGAGTCTTTAAAGGAGAACGTGTGATTAATTTTTTATTAGCCTTTCCACGGCTTAAAGATTTTGAAATGAAAATTAAGAGAAGTAAAGCAGCACTGAGATCAAACAGCAAGATTTTTGTGTTCGTTTTGAGTATGGGTAAGAATAAATCGGTTCTGAATAACAGAGCGTTTATAGTTTCCTTCAAAGTTTATTTTAAAGCTTATACATCATTTTTTTTTTTGTTTGTTTTTTTGGTTGTTTTTTTGTTTTTAGTTTGTTTTTTCGAGCTTGTTCGACAATTCACTGCTTGCCTATAAATCTCTCTTTTCCCTTTTCTTTCACTCGTGAGAAAGCGCAAGTCTCCAACTCGAGTCTGCCTGAGGTAAGAAAAAATTTGAATTGAGAAATGATAAGCATGAATTTCGTATGCGGCTATGCTACTTGGAATATGAAATTATATTTTCATATCTTTTTTACCTAACAGTAACTTATGACATAGATCCTCTAACCTTTCGCGAAATGTCAGCCGTGGAATGATTACGCCGTTGCAATGCAGTCACGACACCAAATTGTCACAAGACTTTTGTAGACCAGCGACCTTGTCGGAAAACTCCTTGCCTGAGTAAAGCGAAACTTTTATGCGCTGATAATTACTTTCTCATTATTAATGCATGAATAGGAACGTTCGAGATCTGTAGTTTATGATAATTATTGTAATTCAAAAAAATGTTCTTTTAGCTCGGATTAAAACAGTCAGACGTTTTGGAAAAATTTCTCTTAAAACGTCTCAATCTACATCACTTTTTTCAGTGGACACCGCCCTGTAATAAAGCCTGAGTCACGCAATTTGGCATTTTATAAAGTAATTAGAGCATGTCTTGAAATGAACTATTGTTTTTAGGTGAACGAAATGGAAATAACACTAAAACGCTGTTTGTAGGCAGTTCACAAGCCAATAACGGAATATGCATATCTAGCATGAGCTGACTATTTAAGTCACATCTCAGACTTCATTCATTTACTCGTTTTTTCGTCAACTCAATTTGTCGCTGGGCGCACGCAATTTTATGAGCCTTTTATGAAAAAGTGTATGTCGGGAGATTTGGGATACTCAAAGCACCAGGTTTCAATGTACCTGTCATATACTCTGGTCAGCGGTGTGAGAAGAAGATGCAAAGACATAGCTAAGAACGGTGCCTCGACATCGGGAAAGTACGGAATTTTCCATGCAATGCTCAATGTGACTTGCAGTCAGAACCTGGCTTTGTATCGGCATTAATACAATCGTTCTCCTTGGGCAAGAAGGCCAATTTTGCTATGACTCAAAGTAACGATGAAATGGAGTGGACATTGTAACGACTATCGAATGGTGTAAATGTCAGGTGTATGAATGAATATGTCAACATCCGAGGAAATAAATTCTTTAACGATACAGCGATCCCCATAAGTCTTGGCACGACGGGGTTACAATAGGAGAGTAAGAGGATGTGAATTTGATGAAAGACCAGGTGGAGTCAACTACCAAAAGAATTTCGGGGAGTATGGGGTTGTGCGGGGTGCGGAGTACGGTTTTTTTTATATTGTTACGGTATAATCTAACCGACAGGAAAACACTATAATCCTACAAATTCAACTACTCTATTAAACAAAGAGTGATATTCTCAATAGGGTGCGACTCCTAAAGGCTGTACAGTACTTATCGTTAATGAACTTAATTAAGCCCACCGCAGTCTATATCTTAGGTCACCTCTGACCCGAGATTTGTATTGCTGGATATCAACTGTTACGAAGAGACCGCTGTGGAAAAGCTGTTGGAGGAGTTGCTATTTATGTTAAAGATGATTTAAATTGTGTGCGGTTCATTAAGTATGATGTTCTAATCTTGAAGCTGTCTGGATTGAAGTATGTGCATTCTCCCAGCGACTGCCTGTTGGTTGTGTGTACAGACCTCCTGACCTTACTGATTTCTTTGATAAATTTCGCAGTGTTATGGAAAAAAAAGTGGCTTACAAAGAAAAATGTTGTGATAACTGGTGACTTTAACGCTGGTCAGCTCTCTCCCAATTGTAATAGTTCTATGCTAAAACGTATTTGTCAGGCCTTCAACTTCCGAAATTTAATAACCCGCCCCACGAGAATTGCTGAATCCTCAAGTACCAGTCTTGATTTGGTTTTGACCAATAATTTTCCTAAAATTTTTACATCTGGTGTTCTTGATTATAGTATTGCCGATCACAAGTTTTTTTTTGCTGTTTTTATGTTAAAGAAACAAAGCGAACGACCTATTTTTAAGAAAGTGTACAGTTACAAGAAGTTAACTGAAAAAAGGTTGATTTTAAGCATGAACTAAAAAACGTCCCCTGGTGGGTTTGCTCTGTGTTTGATGACATCGCCTGGGCGTGGGAAAGTATGTACAGGGATATCCTTGATGATTATGTCTCTCCCCGTGATGTCAAAATTAGGAAGTTCTCCTTGCCTTGGATAAATTCAGAAATACATAAAGCTATCAAAAACAAATACAAACTACTGAGAGCCTGTGATGGTTCCTCTCTGACTGCAGACACCTGGGCTAAGTATAGACATGCAAGAAATGAGGTAACAAAGCTAATGCATAAAGCAGAGGCCTTTTATCGGAAGGAAAGATTTGCCAAGTTCAAAGACTCTAAGTCTTTCTGGAAGACTGTGTGTGATGCCACTGGCAAACGCCGGCCCTGCAAAATCGGAACCCTAAAAGGGGCAAATGATGAAGAACTTGTTAATGACAACAACAAGGCTGAGAGACTCAATCTATTTTTCATAGATGTTGGAAAGAATTTAGCTGAAAGGTTTCCAAGTGCTTGCAATCTGCAATTCGGAATAAATAAGTAGTTGTAAATTTTTTCCAAGACCAACAAAATTGTGGTCTTTGAAAAAATTTGCAAGTGCTTATTTAATCCAAATTGCACGACAAAAATCATGTGATTACAAATAAATAATATGCATGAAAAAACCCGCTGCCTTTCCCGTGTTCCGCTCAGGTTTTCTACAGCCTCTGTTTCTCATTTCCGCTGCATTTGCCTTGTCAGTTTTCTTCTTTTCGTTTGCTACGGTGTCTTCAGCTGCAGCTGCGGCTATTTCTTCCAGAGCCTTTTCCAACCTACTCAAATGACATTCAATTCCACTTGCCTTCTCTTCTTCTTTCATCTTTGTTTTAAATTTCTCGCTCAGCAGTATGTTTCTTTCTCTAACAGCAAGCTGACTGACTTTGAATCTGAAAAACGACAATAATGTTTAGCTTCAGCGATTTTTTTCCTTAAAAAAACTCGGGTAAATCATTTAGAATAAATTCCTGGTTTAGTTTTAATACTCATTACGAATATGAACTGAGAACAACTTACTGGACTTTCTTATTTGAACTCGTCTCCATTTCAGCCTATTTGAGTCACGAAGTTTTGAAGCTGTTTAGAGGGAGAAAGAAACTTCGGTCAGGAAAAATGTTGACAGTTCATTATATATTGAAAATATACGATAAGTTCATTTGAAATGACCTTAAAGTAAAAAAAATGTACTTACGTTGTTTAGACAAAAGACAAACACTTCGTTTTGACGTCGCAGACAACACAGCTACGGTGGGAAACTTCGCGCACCTGCTACCGGAAATGCGCCAGCAAATATTTTAAACTTCCGCTCACCGTCTTCCCTAAAGTCCCTATTTGCGGATCGGTTTACGTCAATCTGTCGGGCCCCACATTAATTGAGGTTTTCAGCCAATTCAGAGGCTTTCATCCACCATTTCGCCATTATTGATGACTAACACGTCAATGTTGCGTGCGTTTGAACTGGATTCCAGATAATTCTGGGCATTTTAATCGGCCACCCACGCATGTACAATGTAGCCATTCAGAGTATGGAGTTACCGTGTTTTTGAACCGAAATCTGGCAGCTCTTGTCCAATAGAGAACAATACGAGTCAGAATAGGATTATGATTTTGCATGTTCACCCCCAACTATCTCGAATACATAGAGATTATTCCATGGAAAGTGCGTACGAACGAGTTTTATTCACGGGTTGCGATACACCACAAAAAAAATGAACAAGTGAGCGCAGCGAATGAATAAGTATTTTGCTGCATCGCACTTTCCATGATATGAAGTTTTTATTTCATTCATACTTAGATTTTTTCTCATTGAACAAAAAATTTCAAAGATTGAAAGTAGACGACTTTTCAACGACGAGTGTGAAAGAAGACGATTTTATCCAGCTTTTGGCTTTTAAAATGTAATAGTGTTATCTATGGAACATGACTTGAATAGCGAAAGTCAAGGTAAAAGGCGTTTGTAGAGAGACCGCCTAAAAACGCAAAATTCAAATATTAAGATATGGATGCTGAGTATTTTTAAAAGGTTGCCTACGACGTAGCTCTTGTGTTTGTCTACATTCCTCTTTGATAAAGAGTCAGTGTAACCATCTGAAATATTTAACGTTTAGTTCAAATTCAACTTCTGAGGAGGACCACATTTGAAAGCATACATATGTCATTGTTTGTTCTTAGCCTTGCTCTAATGGTTTCTCAGAATGGTATTTTGTCGGCTGAGTTTCCTTTTCTAAAGAAGAAAATGAATCCACAAAAAGTTATAAATCATATTTAGCTCAACACCTGTGCTGGGTTGTGGAAGCAGGCGAAGACGAGCAGTGGTGATCCTGATTGCTATCGTTGCAGCCATACTCCCCGAAATTGTCTTCCTTGTTGATGAGTCCTCCTGCTCCTCCATCAAATTCACATCCCCTCTCAATGCTACCACAAACCCTGATGTGCCAGGATGCCTCCTCTGACTTTTCCAATTTTTGCTTTGCTCTTCAATATGAGGCAAATACTTCCACCTTTATATCACTCAAAACAATTAAACTAGAAGAGACCAGAAACAATGAAAAGAGCTCGCCATAAGGTGTTTTTCATCGAGAAAGATCGATACTTACGGTTGGATGTCAAAGCTTATTGTCTCCACAATTAGAAGGAAAAAAATTGACCACGGTATTTCCGTATGTTTCCAAGGAGGAGTTGAGTGTGATTCAGTTGAATAGCCCCTTTTTTCTTTTAGTACTCCTCAGAAGTGTCTTAATAGCTAAAAAAAAAAGGAGTTTAACTTTTTTTTTTCTTATTTTTCTTTTTTTAAATTCGTGGAAGGATATACGTCGCAATGTGTCTTTTAATTATCTTTAGAAGAGTGATCACAAAAAAAACAAGTAATTTCACAACAAGAAGCAGTAGAGACCAGAGACAGACAAAGGAGATCGCCAATAGCCTTTTAATCTTTAAATTGTCTTTCATTCAGAAATATAAATACTTACAGCTAAGTGACAAAACTCATTCTCTTGCTATTGAAAATTTTCCTTCGTTTCCATAGAGGAATTGACTTTGTTACAGTTAAAAGAGGCAGTTAAACACGAATTATGAATGATGGTCGATCCGGCTCCAGCTCTTTATTTTCGGCTGAACTCTCTATAAAGGAGTCCACAAATGCAAAGGTTCAAAAACTGACAAACAGTTCCATTGGAAATTACGTCACTCAACCTCCTTAATTTTGTATCCGCCACCTTTAATGATATTTCAACTGGGTTTCTTTTAGGTTATTTGTATATTAAAGAAGCTGAATGTTTGGAATGACTTTTTTAAGCAGTATCAATACGCAAAGAGAAAAAATAGAAAACAATTTAAGGAAACGGTACAGAAATACTCAAACTTAATTTACACCACGCACAAAACTAGTGTCCCTGGTTGGCACAGTGTCGTTTCTCAAAAAGCACTTCATATTCATCCCTTGGGTCTCCATCATGCTGTTTAATATGGACAAGTTTCGCTCATAGCATAATTCTTCAAAATTTGCCCAACAAAGCGACGTTTACGGCCAAGTTGGATCGTTACGATCGTGTCTTTGTCTGCAGACAAATTTCACCCATTTTCTTCTCACAATGTGGATCGTTCGGGAACTGAAACATTCTATGCCCGGTGCCGGAACGATCTATTGTGATAGCTTTGCTGGTCAGAGCCGGGGCACCAGCTCAATATCGCCCTCGTTGCCGAATTCGACTGAATTCGATTTTATGTTCTAAAGTGACGTCAGCGGTTTTTTTGTCAAATGGTACTTTGGCCGCGCAATTCGAATACGTTTTTTGAGGGGAAAATAAGATGATGTCTCACATTATGTACAACAATCCTGAATGACGTTTACACTTCACTGGTGCTTCTCTTGACAAACACCTGCTCCGACAACTATACCTACTTCATCTCCTACATTTTAAACATTTCAAAAATTGTTCTAAGAACAAATGTGCAATGTTATTAAGTAAGCAGTGATCCTAACGAAGCACTTAAGTACCTTAGTCCTTGTCAAAGAGAGGCTGTTGAGGGATTTTCACAGTTATGTATCGAGTCCCTAATATCAAAATCAAGCAAAGCTGTACATATTTATCACCAAGGAGAAATTACTAATATCACTGCCACTAAGTAAATACCATTTCTCCTCACTGTACGGATTTTTAAAGCGAAATCAAGAAACCTAAACTTAAAGCTTGGTTTTACAAATGATCAAACTAACGAAGCCGAAGCTAATTTTCAAAAAAAAGAAAAGTAAAGTAAAAGTTAAGAGAAAACGGTTGATTGACCGGGTCAAGAAAATGTCGCCCTACGACGACAAAACATGTCATTATTAAATTAATAGCGTACGGAGGTATTTAAACTTCTCTGAATCTAAACACAAGCATTTCAAATTACGGTTACTCACTTGCTTGAAAATAATTTGCATAAATCAACTAATGGTGAGCTGTGAATGTGTTTTCAAAGACGAATATAAAAAAAGGCCAATTTTATCGACCTTTCACTTTTAAGATGTAAGTGTATTATCTATTGAACATTACATGAAAAGATGAAAGTGCAGGTAAAGAGTGTTTGCTCAGAGACCGCCTAATTCCTTCAATTATTGAAATATGGACGCTGTGTATCTAAGGTCTAAGGTTGCTTATGACGTCACTCTTGTGCATGTCTGCATTCCTATATGATAAAGGGTCAGTGTAACTATCTGAAATATTAAACGTTTAGTTCAAGTTCTTCTGTGAAAGGAAATAAATTCGCAAAAAGTTACACGTCACATTTAGCTCCAAACCAATGCTGCGTTGTAGAAGCAGGAGAAAACGAGCAGCGGTGATCCGGATTTATGACATTTTCGTCAAATTTTCCGAAATTTTTTTCACCGGAGACTCCACCTGGTTTTCCATCAAATTCACATCCTAATTTTACGCTATTGTAACTCTTTATGTGCCAGGACTTATCTTCCTGCTGTTTTGTGCGGGCGGTGCAATTAGAACAATTGATTCCTCGGATATTGACATATTCGTACATCTGGCAGGTGTTCCAGGTACCAAAAATGTCATGACCTGCCAGCTTAGCGCGTGCGTAGTCCGTATACTGCAGACCATCCGTAGAAAAGTTACAAGTTGCTCTCAGATGCGTGGAGTGATTAGCAAGATACTGCATCTGTAATAAGGATAATCGGAACTCGTTCCAATTTACTTCCTCCTCTTCAATATCAATCTCAAGATTTTTACCAAACCCTGCATAATTGAAGGCATTTTTCTTGGAAAAGGAAAACGATTGTATCAACGTCCATACAAAGCCAGGTTCAGACTGCAAGTCACAGTAAACAGAAAACCGTTCATTGTCTGAATTTGAGATGTCGTATTTTCCTGATGTCGAGGCACCGTTCTTAGCTATGTCTTTGCAGCTTCTCGGATGTTTCATCTTCTTCTCACACCGCTGACCAGAGTATGTGTTAGGACAGGTACAGTTAAACCTGGTGCTGTGAGTGTCACAAATCTCCTGACATACCCCTCCATTGAGACAAGGATTGGTGCGGCAGCATCTGTTGATGCAATGATGCTTCTCTGGTGCGTATCTGTCTCCACCCTACAGCAAGATTAAAATAATTTTTTAGCTCACCATGCTCATCGAATTGGGTTGGCATGTACTTTTTAGCAACCATCGACAAATCTCACCGGAATCGGATCGAATTGATAACAAACAGTGCGAGCAAAGTACGTATGCGTGCAACACATAGCGGGGTGCCAGAATGGAGATGAAATGTCCCTCAAAATTAGATTTGAAATGCAGTAATACAGCAATGGTTAAGTCAGTGATGTCTTTATGAAATTTGTAGTCGCTTCTGTTCTGCCGTTCCCTTCGCATTACAACATGGCCGTTAAGAAAAAAGTTTGCGAGAAAGACAATGAACCCAATCCTCTCTTAGCCAAATCAGTTTAATTTGTTTTGGTTTTGTCTAGACCAATCATATCGCAGACAAAACGATATGCACAAAATTGTCTTTAGCCCAGACTGACATGTAACAGACCTTTTTTTTTAAGGAGTACCGCAAAACTTGATCATGTGGAAATATTTATTTTATTTACGAACTTGAACATCTTGGGATATTTACTTTGTTTACGAAAGTTCATAAATCAATGAGTAAAACATTAGATAAATAATCTTATCTCACCTTCACCGTGTAGCTTCTCATCAAATCATAATAATTTCCCCCTTGCCTACATTTCATCGCCGCTGGCTCCATGTCTTTGTTAGCTTCGTTGAGCTCACAATTGTTTTCTTTGGACAGAGGGAAATAATTCATGGATACACACAGGCAGTCATCTTTGCACTTCAAGTGACACTGGATGGCGTTTGGGACTGTCAATCTTTTACACAAGTGACCCTCAAGAATTTGGTTATGGATGACATCGTCATCGATAGCAAACTTGAAGTTTTGACAAGTTACTTTTTTCTGTGCCTCAGTGGAGAGGGTCAGATTGAATACAAACAGCACGACTTGGAGATATTGTACGATGCCCATAGCAATAGCACTACTAATGTGAAGAAAAAAAAGATGCATGATTATCATCTGACGAGCATGGGGTAATCTGGAACGAAATACATAGATATTTGGGCCTCTTGCTTAAAAGCGACCTACATTGATGCATTTTTTTAAATTAACTACGAAATTGTTTTTCTTAAAGCATGAACTGTAACATTTATCTTAATTGCAACGGAAAGAAAAGAATCGTTAGCAGTAAATTTGCCAAAATTTTAGTCGTTAGCCGTAAGAGCCATTACCATATTGAGACCTTCTTCTGAGTCAGTAAACGTTTCGAAAGACTGAAAAGAGTGTATTGGTCTCGCTGTGAAGTCGATCTTCACTACAGAATCACCTATTTGCGGAATTATGAAAAGAAGACTTGGCAAACATTCAAGCCCAAACGAAATTGCTCCTCGACGGTTTGTGTTAGGAATGCTCTAAAAAAGGAGCCGTAAACGTTCCCTGCAGTTTAGCCTAAGCTGAACATAGTTTATAGAGAATTGATTGTCAGCTCAAATGCTAAGCTGATTTCTCTACATTGTCTAGGTTGCAATGGAGGGAGATATATTGGCAAATGGAACTGATATAAATAAATACACGAACCAGTAATTGCTGATTAAAAGACGAGCTTTGCGTCGGAAAAAAATTTATGCAAATTAGCTGGCTGCACATTGAATGTGCAGCCAGCTAATTTGCATAAGTAAGTCAAGCCAAAGTTTGACGCCTCTTGGTGGCATGAGGTGTTCGATGAACATTCCAGGACATCCGATAATCGCTATAAAAAAGTTAATAAAGCTCCCCTCGAATGAAATGGAAAAAACCGCCACTTCCGATGATTACATTTTTTATCATTTTCAAGATAGAACTCTACTTTGTCCCTCATTTTCCAGAAACAAAGAGTCCAGAGAAATGCCTCATACAAACTTAACGGGTCTAATTCAAAAAACCTAAGGGGCGGTACCCTAAGTTTATTTTCTCTGTAGAGACAATAAATGTCTTAAAGAAGTCAACAGTAAATCGTTAACACAAGGTCCACAAATAGTCCTGACTAAATGTTACATAAACATATAACAGGAACACTTAAAAACACGTGAAAAAGAAAAAACTCAAAAATAGCCTAAAAAAACGGCATCGGTAAAGCTGATTTCACCCCCATGATCGAAGACCTGGGCCAATCTAAGGCTAACTCCGACAAACCCTTCTTTACACAGGTCATGGTTTTGAACTTTTAAAGTCCAGAAACTGCGTTGATTAGATAATCCAGAGAATACACATCGCTTTCAAATGATGGTCTCCCCGTTCAGTCTACAAGCTTCGACGCAGTGCAACTATTCTTATAATGACCTTTTTTGTACGAAGGTTTTGGATGGCATTTTTAGCTTTACCGAAGACATCACCCTTGCCAAAATCGACTATAATAGGAGAGAAGCTGGTCTGAAACACTGTTATCGCATTTAAGGTCATTGTGAACAAATTCACACGTACGAATATCGTCTTACGCGTCTGCCGTGTAAGGAGGGTTAAGACTCAAGAGGGTGTAGAAGAGATTAAAAATAACCCTCAGGTATACACTATCCAAGAGGGTTTAGAAGACATTACAAATAAACCTCAGGTATATACTACCCAAGAGGGTATAGGAGAGATTAAAAGTAACCCTCAGGTATACACTACCCAGGAAGGTATAAGAGAGATTGAAAATAACCCTCAGGTATACAATACACAAGAGGGTATAGAAGAGATTAAAAATAACCCTCGGGTATACACTACCCAAGAGGGTATACAACAGATTAAAAACAACCCTCAGGTATACACTACCTAAGAGAGTATGCAGGAGATTAAAAATAACCCTCAGGTATACATTACCCAAGAGGGTATAGAAGAGATAAAAAACAACCCTCAGGTATACACTACCCAAGAGGGTATAGAACAGATTAAAAACAACCATCAAGTATACACTACCCAAGAGGTATAGAACAGATTAAAAATAACCCTCAGGTACACACCACCCAAGAGGGTATAGAAGAGATTAAAAATAACCCTCAGGTATACACCACCCAAGAGGGTATAGAAGAGATTAAAAATAACCCTCAGGTATACACTACCCAGTAGGGTATAGAACAGATTAAAAACAACCCTCAGGTATACACTACCCAGTAGGTTATAGAACAGATTAAAAACAACCCTCAGGTATACACTACCCAAGAGGTATAAAACTGATTAAAAATAACCCTCAGGTACACACTACCCAAGAGATTATAGAAGAGATTAAAAATAACCCTCAAGTATACACTACCCAGTAGGGTATAGAACAGATTAAAAACAACCCTCAGGTATACACTACCCAAGAGGGTATAGAACAGATTAAAAACAACCCTCAGGTATACACCACCCAAGAGGTATAGAAGAGATTAAAAATAACCCTTAGGTATACACCACCCAAGAGGGTATAGAAGAGATTAAAAATAACCCTCAAATATACACTACCCAAGAGGGTATGGAAGAGATTAAAAGTAACCCTCAGGTATACACTACCCAAGAGGGCATGAAAAATTGAATTCACATTAATTTATATCAGGAGACCGCTCTTTGTCTGCACTCTTTCTTTTGACTGAAATTTGAGGCATCCACCGTTAACTTATATAATTATTATCCTTTACTAGTTCCCGAATGTCGTTGTCAAGCTCGGCTATTCTTGACAGACAAGAATCTTTGCAATTTCCCATGATATTTCGACTGGAGGCATTTCCCGCCTAAAGTATACGGTCGAGAGCGATTTGATTTACCGCATCAACAACAGGATTATATTTTGAGACCTCGCAAATCCATCTGCTGGAATTCTCCCTGTCTAATTAGTCCGGCACAGAGACCAACTGAAGATATGCGAACATGTTGTTTAGTTACCTGGCGTTGAACGAACAGCCTTTGTTCGCACGCTTGAGACCTGCTGGCGGGACAGAACGTATTGTACTCTACACTGATGGCAGAAATATAGCGCCTCCGTAAGATGCATGCTGCGATTTTTTTCGGGGCCAAAGCTCGTCAAATCTCAGTGAAACAGCCGCTGACGTTCAAAAACTGACGTTCATGTATGAAATCGCCCAAGTTAGAGGAGTGTTTCTTGAAACGTAAAACTTTCAAAAGTTTCGTGTGTGTCCTTTACAAAAAAGCGTTTTGAAAATAAACAATGATAAAACTCGCAACTAACTTCCATGTCTTCTTTACCACTCGAGTAAGATGCATCAAAACTCTCGATAGAGCTTGCTGAAGTTAGGTATACATCGCTATCGGACATTATTTCAAGAGTATTTCAGCGCTGACTGTTACAAGAGATGTGAGAGATTTGTAATTTTGACAGTTTTCTACATCATCACTCACTAATTGGTTACCAGTCCATGGGTCACTTTGGAGACAAAGTAAGAGCACTTTAAGGCCAGAAAAAACCTAGTTTTAAGTTTTTTTTGACATTTTTCTTTTCACGGAATTGGTTTGTACATATGATAAGCTAAATGTTTCTGCGAAGCAAAATTCGCGTAATAGGCACTTTGATAATTTATTTTTAATTAAGTAGGGAATTGCCATGGAAAGTGTCTGACGTTCATGTATTAAATAAAATCGCCTAAGTTTAAGGAGTGTTTCTTGAAACGTAAAACTTTCAAGACTTTCGTGTGTGACTGTTAATTAAAAGAAAGCGTTTGAAATTAAAGAGAGATGTCAGAAGGTTTAGATTTACAAAACTGCAAAAAGAGAAAGAAAAGTAGCGAAACTGCCAAAATTTTAACCGTTAGCCTCAAGAGCCATTACCATGTTGAGACCTTCTTCTGAGTCAGGAAACGTTTTAGAAGACAGAAAGGAGTGTATTCGTCTCGCTGAACAGCATCACCAATTTTCCAATTTGCCGTAATCCGAAAATATGTTAGACAATTCAGTCTTGACTTCATTTTAAGATTGGCAAATGGAAGTGATATAAAAAATAAACGAACCAGTTTCAATTCCTCTACTGCAGTAATTGCCGATTAAAAGTATGTCGGTTACAATTGGTTGAACGCAAAGCTAAGGTCGAATTATATCAAATCTCAGTGAAACAACGGCTGCGATGAACGTTATCAAAAAGTGTTTCATGACGTTCATGTATTAAATAAAATCGCCTAAGTTTAAGGAGTGTCTCTTGAAACGTAAAACTTTCAAGACTTTCGTGTGTGACTGTTTATTAAAAGAAAGCGTTTGAAATTCAAGAGAGATGTCAGAAGGTTTAGATTTACAAAACCGCAAAAAGAGAAACTCTACCTACAATCAATTGTTAAACGATCCTTTTTCAACGATGCACTTGATGAGTATCTATCTTCGACAGAACATTCTCTAAGAATGATTTGCAATGTATTTTTGCCACATTGATATTTAAAGCGGATCGCATTTTGTTGTTTACCACAATATTTGAAACATTGATGAAGGTATTAAAGTAAGCTTTCTTTCCATCAGCGAATGAAAATATCTCAAGTTTTGCCACACCTGCCAATTGCTCAAACTTATGGCTGGTTTCTTTTCTAGTTTTAAGAAGAATTATCAAGTGCACACCAGTCGCCTACAGATCAAACAAATCTAACAAACTCTTGTAATATCCGTAGACTCAAAAACCCACAAATAACCATTTGTATTCACTGGAAAGTTCTCTGCGTAGGGGCAGTTAATAATTATTTACCAAAGTAGAGATGGATATCGATGGAGATTATCTCTATCATTTTCACCAACACTCGCTCCGGGTAAACAAGTATTTTAGTATATGCCTGACAGAAAAAAAAAAAAAAAAGTTATTTATTTCGGTCAATAAACTGAAGAGGAGTCTGAAATTAAATTCTCGACGTGAGATTTGTCTCTACGGCTGAGTGGAGCTGAGTATTACTCGCTAATCACTTCCTAGCTAACCAATCAACGTGACGAAAAGCCCTATCTACCGGTGTGGGAAAAACTAAAATGAATAACTTACGTTCGAGATTACAGCCTTATAGGATGTTTTAAAAGAGAATCGCAACGTTTTTCAAAATATTATGAGCTCTCTTCGTGTTCCATTGGGGAACATTAGCAGTCCTTTGTTTCGGTGACTATTGATGTTAAATGTTTCGAAAATTGTAATTTTTGAACCAAATTTTGAATTGGTCGATTTCAGCTCCGTTTTTTCGAAAAAAAACTATTTTGAACCTATTTCGGAAAAATGAAATGCGTATTCTTTTTTTTACAAGTAACGAAGAAGAGCTACGTACATAAACGCGTTGGAAATTAAAAGTCTAGAATTTACTATAGCCTGTTTTATATGGTTTTAATAATAAAATAGATACTGCTTTTTATAGAGTAGGTCACTTCAGGATACTATTCGAATAACTAAATGTGTTATTAATAAACTTTGGTCCAGACTAAACTGTCCTGTTGTGCCTATATTATTGAAATGTCAGCTGCCGTGTTACCGCAGAAATCAAAACAAACTGCGCCTCGTAACTTAAAAGACGTTGAGATAAATTTTCAAATAACAAGATTCATACACCAACTGCCTAAAGACATACAGGTGAACATGAATTTTTAAGAGACTCGCCAAGGACAAACAAGGCTAAAAGCCTTTTCGAAGAAATGCTTGCTAATAATAGTTCAAATTTTGCTGTTGGACGGCCTCATTCTTTTTCTCTGGTTTTTAGCGTCTACTTTTTGCCTTCTGAGGTATAATTCAATAAATAATTTTTAATCGATACGTCTTGGGAATTATACCTCCGTCCGAGAGACTGTTCTATTCATTGTATTGTAAGTGAATTTGGCATTTCTCACCTTCTGGACAAGGTGCCTCCTTCTCCATCCCATGCTGTTCTCTTGGTATTTATCCAAACTTTTCCTCTCAATTTTTAAATTTTTACGGATAAATGGAAATTTCGTGAATTTGCAAAAAACCTAGAACATCGTCCGAACTTCATAAGCTATTTTCAGTTTTCATTTCAGTTTTTGAAACATGTATGGGAAGCACAGGCCTCGAAATTAAAAATTTACATATTTATCCTCAGCATCCGTTAATATTAAAAACGCGCAAAAAGACTATTTCTTGAAATCAAATGGAACGTTGTTTCTTCAGAGGAAGTTAATAGTAACCAAATCAACTTTACTGTCTGGTCTGAGAAAATTAAACATTTATGCTCATAAGTGGAGAAACTTGAGAAGTTCGTGTTTTTCTATTTGTAAAGAGGAGCGACGACGTAAATGCGTTTGTAAGAAAAGGTCAGGGATTTTACTGCATCCGATAATGGCCAGGTTTTCAAGTTAGAAAGTTTTTGAGAGAGTAGGTCACTTTTAAATATTTATCAAACATTTGAACGCGCTATTGACATATATTTCGTATGCGAAGTAAATTGAATAAAAGTGACAAAACACCGAAGGGTTATTGTGACATATCATCGAGTTTTTAAGTTATGGTGGCATGAAGACTGCCTTAGTAGAGATAAAGCCACGCTGCGTATGCTAAGCTGATTTCTCTTCATTGCCCAGGTTGCAATGGAGGGAGATATATTGGCAAATAGAACTGATATAAAAAATACACGAACCAGTAATTGCTGATTTCGGTTGCTTTTAGTTGAATGCAAAGCTAAACGTCGAAGTATATCAAATCTCAGTGAAACAGCTGCTGCGATGAATTTTATCAAATACTGACAGGCGAATTGCAACCACACAGAACTTTATCAAAAACATCATGTATCAAATCGCCCATCGTTGAGGAATGTTTCTTTAAACAAAAAAGTTTCAAAAGCGTTTTGAAAATAAGAGAGATCTCAAAACGTTTTGTGTTACAAAACCGAAAAAAGGGAAACTCTACCCACCATCAATTGTTAAAAGATCCTCCTTCAGCGATGCACTTATGAGTCTCTGTACTCTACAAATTCAACTCTAAGGACGAATTGGAATGTATTATTCACACTTTAATATTTAAAAAGGGTCGTATTTTATTATTTACCATAGGATCATAGGATGTAAAATATTAATGAAAGCTCTTAAAGTAAGCTTTCTTTCCACCGATGAATGAAAATATCTCAAGTTTCGCCACACCTATAAATTTCACAACCGTATGGCTGGTTTTTTTTCCAGCTTTAAGAAAAGGAATAGAGTACAAACCAGTCGGATAACAAACTTTGATCTTATTTTCTATTCGTAGACTGGAAAAACACATAAGTTCTGTCTGTAGAGTCAGTTAGTAATTATTCACTGGAATTGAGGTGAATAGTGGTAGACATTATCTCTATTAATTTCACCGACAAATTTATTTACTGCAATCATTAAACCGAAAAACTTGAACAACTAAAATGAATTATTTACGTTCATAAGTGCAGCTTTATAGAATGTTTTAAATAAGAATCGTGATGTTTTTCAAAGCAGTAAGACCCCCCGTCAAGTTCGACTGTCAAACATAGGAGCCCTTCTGTGGCGGTGACTATTTAAACAAATAGAGAAGCCTGGACTGTTATGAAGCACGCAGGAAGCGGCTAGAGCACGAAAGTGAACATCAGTGTCGTCAATCCTCTATACTCTCATAAAGCACGCAGCAATAAGCCAATCAGAATCGCTGTTAGAATGGTTCAAATAATCTGATTGGCTGTACAAGACTAAAGCTGTCAAAAATGTCAAATCATCAAAGTTAAAAAACCATCAAAGTTCACATTCTGCGTTAGTGTACAAGCTTAAATAGCTCGGCAGGTCGAATTTAAAACTTTTGCCTGAAGATTTTTAGTCTCTTCTACAGAATCTGAAAGTGAAATGTTCAGTGAACTTCTGCCGAATTGTGGCTCATAAAAACAAACAAGTTTTTTCACATGACAAGTAGAAAACAAAGTGTATAAGGCAAAAGTTTTAGGAATGAACGACAGCCGAATTCGCCGGAACATGAAAATCTCTCGTGATGACAACACCGTAAAACTAGGCTGCAGTGACTGGCGTGGCCCTCCACTCGACGCATCAGAAAGGATATCAGAGCAAGCTCTTATTTTTTCACTCGAAGGGCGGCCGATGTAGTTTCTGAGGCTTGCTTCATTGCGATGACCGGAGATCGCCATGATGATCGCAGTCGCTCTGACACCGTCATGAGTCGTATGAATTTTAACAGTTAGGCCAGTTTGGTCATATTTTCACCATTCCTGATTTGCTCTGTTTTGTTTTGGAAGACAAAACTTTTTGTACTATACGAGTGTGAGCTGTGTTTGTTTTTTGTTACCGCATATGAGCTTGCAACCTAACTGAGCGTGAAACCCTTTCGAACTCGGTCTGTCCATTTTGTTTTCTCTTTGAGGATTTTCGACTCTGTTCAAGTTTCAGTAAAGTAAATCATGGCGCCTGGCATGTTTACAAACCTTGGTTTGGTTCCTCCGTTGCTACTTGCCGTCTCGCTTGTTCCGAAATTTCATTTTCAATTATCGAAAAAAAGCTAGAGAGAAGCCCTGGAAAGGTCGGATATAGTACAATTTGGCAGATGGCGTGACAGCTTCAGCTCAGCTCCATGCTCTATACTCTCCTTGAGCACGCTCTTTTAACCAATTTCAGCAGGCGCTATATCCGAACTTTATCATGATAATGAGTAATGTTCCGAAACTTTTTAATTTACAGGACAGTTACCTTACAAGGAATTTACTTTAGACTGTTTTATTTGGTTTTCATGATAGGAATTTCACTTTTGACGGAGTAGATCACTTCAGGAAATTTGTCTGCCTAGTAAATTGAATGAAATAGACTAAACAATTTAAGTTTACTACAACTTTGGCACAGTGTAGCTCCTCACCTGATTATGGCAATTTCTTTCCTTTTTTAAATCTCATCGCTAATGGCTTCATATCTTGATTGGCATTATTGAGCTCTCAGTTGCTTTATTTGGACTGAGAGAAATATGATTATATATACAAGCAGTCATACTTACACATCACATGTAACAAACGAATTGTAGCAAAATAAGGCGCATAGTTCCCTAATTATCTGTAATTGTCATAATTATCTACACAATTATTTCTTGGCCATGAATCAGAGTTGAACCATGAAGGGAAGGCTGTTGAAGTCATTAAGGTGCCAGTTCGAGTTAACCCGAGGTGAATACACTTACATGATTGCTGTATCAGTCAACTGCTGCTTGGAAAAACCTGAAATGAAAAAATGGTAAAATATCACAAAATCTTTCTCAAACGCTGACCCTTCTCTAGAAAGATGTGCAAATAAGGAACATAGATGATAATATTGGACACTTGTTATCATTGATACTCCTTCACATTGTGTATATTTTGAACAGGAGCCGGATGATACGAATTATTCAAAACCGCATGCCATCCATTCACAGTTTAAAAGCGTCAACTAGAGAAGGAGAGATTAAGGTCAGACTTCACCATTGAGGAGTCTACTAGGGATCAAAACTGGAAATAATAGTAACAACACTGAAAGAAAATATCACCCGAAGCAATTTTACTGTTTCTCCAGACATCGTTGTTGATGTTAAGTTGTTTTACTATTTTTCTGTAGTCATTTAACACAAACGAAGACACACAGCCAGGTCTTAAAATGATCGTCCGTGAAGTTGTTTTTGCCAACAGATAATAACTAATACTTACCCATTTGAAAAAACGTCATGAAAAAGAATCTATATGTGGCAGAAATTCAACATAAACACGGATATTATCAATCAAACACCTTAATTTTTTGTGAAAGTTAATGTAATGGAATCATTTTGCATTGAAAATCTTCAATGTTCACAAATGTTACGAGGTTAAATTTTTCGTTTTCGTTGCTTCTTTCTAACTTGTGACGTAAATATGCTTGATTTAGAAGCCAGAAATAATCGTAACTCACCGAGGACAGACAGAGCTGAAACCTTTTCGAGGAGATGCTTGCGAATAATTTTTTCCAATTTTGTTGTTGGACGGCCTCGTTCTTGTTCTCTTGTATTTAGCGGCTACTTTCTGATTTCTGGGGTATAATTCAGTTTTGAATGCGTGCATTTTATATTTTGTTTACATCAGGTAAATGGACAAAAAAATGATAGCGACAGGAACGCTAAAGCAGATCTTTGGGAAAATTTGAAAACATGAACGACCAAGACGAACAAAAAAGAAGGAAGTAGACAAATCAATTATTTAGTTCTAAACTGATATGATTGTTGCATCAGTTAACTGCTGCTTGGAAAAACCTGAGATGAGCCAACACCCAGAACGTAAGCCTGCGTGTGAAAATTTTCCTTAATCAGCGCCACGTTGTAATTGATAAGTGATAGAAAGTTTTACTTACGTTACTCACTCAACTTATCGATATTTTCAAGCGAGAACGAATAATTGAACCAGTTGTTTTTTGACCAACTTGTTTTAATCAACGCAGTTTGCCACTGATATTTTATTCACAGTTTCAATCGCTCAACGATGTGTAAAGTTTCGCTCATAAATTAAAATATTGCATAAAAAAATTGTAAAAATATCACAGTCGTTCTCAAACTCTAACCTTTTTCTACAAAGATGTGCACATAAGGAACATAGTAGTTATTCACCTCAAACGAAGACAGGCAGCTAGGCGTTAAGATGATCGTCCGTGAAGTCCTATTCAAGTAAACTTAGTGCAACTATACAATTTAGTCTTCGTCTTAAGCTATGTAACAGTTGGTGTTTACCCTTGATTGTTCTAACACCTGAAGATAATATATTTCAATTTTTTATACTTTTTTATTTTATTTAGGATCATGTTATATCAGTTGCATGTGTATGTTACCGATATAAGTTTATATAAAAGTTCGTAAGGCGTATTTGAACATATTCGTATAATAGCTTACGCATACAAGCCATGAATCATTACTTAACTACTACTACAGCGCAATTTTCTTCCTGTTTTCAAAAGGGAGCCAGGATTGCATTAGCTTTGCATTTTTGGTATAGAAAACTTGGGCTAATCTCCTACCTAAGCAATACATAGCTAAAACAATCACAGATTACAACGGTTTGCTTGTTAGTCTTTGAATTCTTAATGGTTCTTGTGATATCGTATTTTTTTCTGACTGGCTATCTTTATTGTTTCGGTTTGACAACACTAATTGAAAAATCGTTTTATCAACGTCATACTACCAAACATCTTATGGGAAGCGGCTGTAACGAGGTTCAAAAGCAATTTCTTCGATAAAAATTCCGAGAAATTACCTGGTCGAAGGATTTGAAAAGAAGTTTAATCATAAAAATGCTCTCTCTTTCTCGCCAACCGGCTTGAGACGACCGGAAGTCTATCGTCAGAATATTATAAACTATACAGTGTAGCAAATGTTGACGATTCGACACGATTCGACTCAAATCGAACGACTCGTCACAGCAAATGACAATCCGTCATACCGGATGCAAATTACATCCAGTATGACGGGTCGTCATTTGTGGTGACGAGTCGTTCGAATCAAGTTGAATCGTGTCGATTTGACAACATCGACAACCCCCCCTTCACAGACACTTGCGGAATATTTTCTAATTCTCTTACAAATTGACTTCCGGTATGCGTTTCCAAGTGTCTTGCAAATCGACATCTGGTATGACGGGTCGTTCGATTCGAGTCGATTCGACAACATCTTTAACCCCCTATCGCAGACACTTGCGGAATATTTTCTAAGTCTCTTACAAATTGACTTCCGGTATGCGTTTCCATGTTTTGAGAGATGGTTTCTCAGAACTCCGGTATCACTACACCACTTAGCCGCGAATCGATTTCCGGTTTGACGATTCGCAGCGGTTTGGGTGTATTGGACAACCCTCCTCAGTTAATAAATGAGTTAGAAATTTTTACTCTCCTATTGTGGGTCTGTTCGTTTTGTTTTTGCCAAAGCTTGAAGTTATAGGAAGTTATTTTATTATTTCTTTAGTATTTTTTAGGATGAATATATCTTATTAGACGTTTTGGTTTGTAGCTGAGTATTTTTACGAGTTGTGCCGTATTTTGATGCACAAACAACTTCACGGACGATCATTTCAAGGCCTAGCTGTGAGTGTTCGTGTGGGGTGAATGACTACAGGAAGAAAAAAAACAGTAACTTAACATCAACAATAATGCCTGGAGAAATAGTAAAATTGCTTCGGGTTATATTCTATTTCGATGTTATTATTACTTCCAGTTTTGATGACTAATAGACTCTCCAAATGTGAAGTCTGACCTAAGTCTCTCATACTCTAGTTGACGTATTTAAACTGTGAATGGATGACGTGCGGTCTTGGATAATTCATATCATTCGGTTCCTGTTTTAAATAATGACAACTTAACATAATTTAAAGAAGTATCAATGATGACAAGTGTCCCATATTATCATCTTTGTTCTTTATTAGCACATCTTTTTGGAAAAGAGTCAGAGTTTGAGAACGACTTTGTGATATCTTACCATTTTTTCATGCATTTTTCTAAATTTATGAGTGAAACTTTATGCGTCGTTGGGCGATTGAAACTCTTAGTGAAATATCAATAGCAAACTGGGTTGATTAAAACAAGTTGGAAAAATAATAACCTAACCAGACCAATTATTCGTTCCAGTTTGAAAACATGGATAAGGTGAGCGAGTAACGAACGTAAAACTTTCCATCTCTTATCAATTACAACGTGGCGCTGATAAAAGAAAAATAGCCTTCGGTGCCCATATCCACATGCAAGCTTAGAAGGTCCTGGGCGTTGACTCATCTTCCGAGCAGCAGTTGACTGATGCAATAATCACGCTAATGTAGAACTTAAATAACTGCGACAATCTTGATAAGTATAGGTAATCACATGAGGCCAAGTACTATTAAGGATTAATTGCACGAGAGTTTTCAAAATTTTGGAACTCAAGTGCAATTAATCCTTAATAGTACGAGGTCTCATGGGATTACTTGTTTATCAATAAAGGGCAAAATTTATACGAAGGAAAATCAAAATTTCAAGATAACGAACGGTTGCTATGCAACGGATTAGCCAATCATTAACAGGTAATCATGCCCTCTCTTGATTACTAAAAATGCCCTCGATTAAGAAAAAAATGCCCTCTCTCTCAACCAATCAGCGCTCAGTAATTTTGCCCTTTATTGATAAGTCAATTTAACCTTGACTGGAATATATTCGAAACACCTGATTGTAAAGAAGTCTAACCTATCGGTGCTACTACGGCCCACAGGCTATCGATTTTCATTCACACCGCAGATATTTGCGTTTGATTTTGTACACAGAATCGTCACAGTGACTTTCAAAACATGGATAAAAATTATTACGGACTGTAAAAATGTTTACTTAATACTAAATACAAAAAGAATAAAAAATAAAATAAACAAAGCCTAAAAAATACTATATGTGTATATTAAAATTCGCATCACACATGATAAAGCCATTAGGAAATAGCCGCGTTGTACATGATAAAACTATTCTTCAGTCTATTTGTTCTGCAAAAAAGTACGTTAAAAGCGCGCTTTCTCCTTAAGGTTACGGTAGTAAGATAACATGACGGCAAAAGGCCATGTAATTCGTGGCAGGTGTTGTCTTTGATCTCACTGAAAAGGCGCTCCGTCAGCAATTGGCGCCGTTGGTAGAGGGTGGCAATATTGCACTCTTTAAGAGCTTCTTGGTATCTTAAGACTGGGAAAATTATTGCACGGCGCTGAATATTCTCTAGCTCTTCAGAGAGATACTCAGGTAGACCATTGTGGAAAACTTGGCAAGCATATTCAGACACGGGCCGGATACACGCAGGATATCCTTTTGCACGCTATCTAATAAAATGCTAATGAAACACGTTAAGAGCTTTCATTAACATTCTCCATCCTATACTCCTACGGTAAATAATAAAATGCGACCCTCTTTAAATATTAAAGTGTGAATAACACATTCCAAATCATTCTTTGAGTTGATTTTGTAGAGTGCAGAGACTCATAAGTGCGGTTGCTGAAGGAGGATCTCTAACAATTGATGCTGGGTAGAGTTTCTCTTGTTTTGGTTTTGTAACACATAACGTTCTGAGATCTCCCTTATTTTCAAAACGCTACTTTTGTTATTAAGGACACAAAGGAAACTCTTGAAAGTTTTACGTTTCAAGTAACACTCCTCAAAGTTGATACATGAACGTCAGTTTTTGATAAAGTTCATCGCAGTGGCTGTTTCACTGAGATTTGATATACTTCGATATTTAGCTTTGCATTTAAGTAACAGTAACTGATATACTTTTAATCAGCAATTACCCGATTCGTTTACGTTTTATATCAGTTCCACTTGCCGATATATCTCCCTCCATTGAAACCTGGGCAATGAAGAGAAATCAGCTTTAAATTTGAGCTAACAATCAATTATTTGTAAACTGTGTTCAGCTTGGGCTAAACTACAGGGTACGTCAGTTACGCCGGGCTCCTTCTGTAGAGCATTCCTAACAGAAACTGTCGAGGAGCAATTTCGTTTGGGCTTGAATGTTTTCCCAATCTTCTTTTCGAAATTCCGCAAATAAGTGATTCTGTAGAGAAGAGCGACTTCACAGCGAGACGAACACACTCCTCACTGTCTTCCAAAACGTTTACTGACTCAGAAGGTCCCAACATGGTGATGGCTCTTACGGCCAATGACTAAAATTTGGCAATTTTTCTCTTTCCGTTGCAATTGGAAAAAAATGTTACGGTTAGTGCTTTAAGGAAAACAACTTCCTTGATAATTTAAAAAAATGCATCAATGTATTTTCCCCAAATGAGCAAATGTTCCATCTCAAGAAATTTTATGAATGGAGGTCGCTTTAAGGTAAGAGACCCAAACATCTACTCATTTCGTTTCAAATTACCCAATGCTTATCTGATGAAATAATCATGTATCTTTTTTTCTTCACATTAATATAGTGCCATTGCTATGGGCATCTTACAATATCTCCAAGTCATGCTGTTTGTATTAAATTACCTTCTCCACTGTGCCTTAAAAAGCAGTAAATTCTCAAATCTTCAAGTCTGCAATCGATGACGATGTCGTCCCTTACCACATTCTTGAGGGTCACGTGTTTCAATGATTGACAGCCCACAGCGCCACCCAGTGTCACGTGAAGTGCAGAGATGACTGCCTGTGTGTATCCATAGACTGTTTCCCTCACTCCATAGAAAATAATTGTAAGCTTAACGTCGCTGACGAAGACATGGAGCCAGTGGCAATGAAATGGAGGTAAGGGTGAAATTATTATGATTTGGTGAGAAGCTACACGGTGAAGGTGAGATAACATTGTTCATTTAATTCCTTATTCATTTATTTATGAACTTTCGTAAATGAAGTAAGTATCCCAGGCTGTTCAAGTGTTCCAGTACTCCTTCAAAACAGTTTCTAAAAAAGTTATGTGAGCAACCTGTTATGTTCCTGTAGGGTGGAGATAAATTCAGCGCGAAAGAGGATTGCTATGTTAATGGATGCTGCCTCTCTAATCCTTGTCTCAATGGAGGGGTTTATCAGGAGATTCTTTTTCCACTCCTCTTATGAACATAAATATTTAATTTTCTCAGACCAGACAATAAAGTTGGTTTGGTTACCATTAACTTCCCCTGAAGACACCACGTTCCATTTGATTTCAAGAGATAGTCTTCTTGGTCATATTTGCGTGTTTTTAATATTAACGGATGCTAGAGATAAATATGTAAATTTTTCATTACGAGGCATGTGCTACCCATACATGTTTCAAAAGCTGAAATGAAAAGTGATAATAGCTTATGAAGTTCGGATGATGTTCTAGGTTTTGGCAAATCCACGACATTTCCATTTATCCGTAAAAATTTAAAAATTGAGAGGAAAAGTTTTGATAAATAACAAGAGAACATTATGGGATGGAGAAGGAGGCTCCTTGTCCAGGCCGTAGGAAACGTCAAATTCACTTACAATACAATGAATAGACAGTCTCTCGAACGGAAGTATTATTCCCAAGACGAATACTGCATGGAATGGCTACCTATTAATGAATATATTTTCTCTTATTTAATTTAGGGTGCATTTGCCTTGTATCGATTAAAAGTTATTTACTGCATCATGATTATACCTCAGAAGGCAAAAAGTAGACGCTAAAAACCAGAGAAAAAGAATGAGGCCGACCAACAGCAAAATTTGAACAATTATTAGCAAGCATTTCTTCGAAAAGGTTTTTAGCCTTGTTTTTCCCCGGTGAGTCTTTCAAAACCTCATTTTCACCTGTGTGTCTCTAGGCAATTGCTGCATGAATCTTGGTTATTTGAAAATTTACGAGGCGCAGTTTGTTTTGATTTCTGTGGGAACACGGCAGCTGGCATTTCAATAATAAAAGGCACAACAGTACAGTCTGCATTTGAAGAACTTCAAATGCCATAAAAACAAAAACCCATACAAGATGAACATATTTTCATAATATTACGAATATCTAGCTTTGCATTTATGTAAACTTTTGCTTGGTCTTTGTAAAGGTGGCTTGCATAGGGATATTTCTTCGAAGAACACCATGTTTTGTACAGTTACCTTGATTTGTTTAGTCTGGACCAAAGTTTATTAATAACACATTTAGTTATTCGAATAGTATCCTGAAGTGACCTACTCTATAAAAAACATTATCTATTTTATCATTAAAACCAAATAAAACAGGCTATAGTAAATTCTAGGCTTTTAATTTCCAGCACGTTTATGTACGTAGTTCTTCTTCGTTACTTGTAAAAAAAGAATACGCTCTTCATTTCTCCGAATAAGGCTCAAAATTTATTTTTCTTCGAAAAACGGAGCTGAAATCGACCAATTCAAAATTTAGCTCAAAAATTACAATTTTGGAAACATTTAACATCAATAGTCACCGAAACAAAGGGTTGCTAAATGTTCCCCAATGGAACACGACGAGAGCTCATAATATTTTGAAAAACATTGCGATTCTCTTTTAAAACATCCTATAAGGCTGTAGTCATGACGTAAGTAATTCATTTTAGTTTTCCCCACACGGGTAAATAGTGCTTTTCGTACACGTTGAATGGCTAGCTAGGAAGTGATAAATCAGCTCCACTCAGCCGTAGAGACAAATATCACGTCGAGAGTTTAATTTCAAACTCCTCTTCAGTTTATTGACTGAAATAAATAACTTTGTTTTTTTTCTGTCAGGCATATACTAAAATAATTGTTTACCTGGGGTGAGTGTCGGTGAAAATGATAGAGATAATCTCCATCAATATCCACCTCTACTTTGGTAAATAATTATTAACTGCCCCTACAGAGAGAACTTTCCAGTGAGTATAAATGGTTATTTTGCTTACTCAAGTTTAAGTGCTTTTTTAAGTCTACGGATATTATAAGAGTTTGTTAGGTTTGTTTGATTTGTAGCCGACTGGTGTGTACTTGATACTTTTTCTTAAAACTAGAAAAGAAACCAGCCATAAGTTTGAGCCATTAGCAGGTGTGGCAAGACTTGACATATTTTCATTCGCCGATGGAAAGAAAGCTTACATTAATACGTTCATCAATGTTTCAAATATTGTGGTAAACAGTAAATTGCGATCCGCTTTAAATATTAATGTAGGAAAAATACATTGCAAATCATTCTTTGAGAATATTCCGTCGAGGATACATACTCATCAAGTGCATTGTTTAAAAAGGATCTTTCAACAATTGATGGTAGGTAGAGTTTCTCTTTTTGTGGTTTTGTAACACAAAACCTTCTGACATCTCTCCTTAATTTCAAACGCTTTTTCTTAATTAACCGTCACACACGAAAGTCTTGAAAGTTTTACATTTCAAGAAAAACTCCTCAAACTTAGGCGATTTTTTTTAATACATGAACGTCAAACAGAAACATGCTATCATGAAACACTTTTTGATAACGTTCATCGCAGCGGCTGTTTAACTGAGATTTGACATACTTCGGCCTTAGCTTTGCATTCAACTAATTGTAACCGACATACTTTTAATCGGCAATTACTGCAGTAGAGCAATTGAAACTGGTTCGTTTATTTTTCATATCAATTCCATTTGCCAATCTTAAAATGAAATCAAGACTGAATAGTCCAGAATATCTCCCTTTATTGCAACCTACGCAGTGAAGAGAAATCAGCTTGGTATTTAAACTGAGTGTTTAGCTTAAGCTAAACTGCCGTGCATTTTTACAGCTTATTTTGTGGAGCATTCCTAACATAAACTGTTCAGGAGCAATTTCTTTTGTGCTTAAGTTTTTGTCTAACATATTTTCGGATTCCGGCAAATTGGTGATTCTGTACAGCGAGACAACTACACTCTTTCCTGTCTTCTAAAACGTTTACTGACTTAGAAGAAGGTCTCACCATGGTAATGGCTCTTACGGCTAACGATTAAAATTTTGGCTCATCGCAGCGGCTGTTTCACTGAGATTTGATATACTTCGACATTTAGCTTTGTATTCAACCAACTGGAACCGACATACTTTTGTATTTTTTTATATCAGTTCCATTGGCAAATATATCTCCCTCCATTTCAACCTGAGCAATGAAGAGAAATCAGCTTAGCATTTGAGCTGACAATCAATTCTTTATAAACTGTGTTCAGCTTAGGCTAAACTGCAGGGAACGTTTGCTGCTCCTTTTGAAGAGTATTCCTAACAGAAACCGTCGAGGAGCAATTTCGTTTGGGCTTGAATGTTTGCCCGGTCCGCAAATTAGTGATTCTGTAGTGAAGATCGACTTCCCAGCGAGACGAATAAATTCTTTTCAGTCTTTCAAAACGTTTACTGACTCAGAAGGTCTCCATATGGTAATGGCTCTTACGGCTAACGACTAAAATTTTGGCAATTTTACTGCTAACGATTATTTTCTTTCCGTTGCAATTAAGATAAATGTTACGGTTCATGCTTTAAGGAAAATAATTTCATAGTTAATTTTGAAAAATCCATCAATGTTGGTCGCTTTTAAGCAAGAAACCCAAATATCTATTTATTTCGTTCCAGATTACCCCAGATTAAATAATCATGTATATTTTTTTCTTCACATCAATAGTGCTATTGCTATGGGCATCGTACAATATCTCCAAGTCGTGCTGTTTGTATTCAGTTTGACCCTCTCCACTGAGGCACAGGAAAAAGTTACTTGTCAAAACTTTAAGTTTGCTATCGATCGCGATGTCATCCATAACCAAATTCTGGAGGGTCACGTGTTTGAAAGATTGACAGTTCCAAACGCCATTGAGTGTTACTTGAAGTGCAAAGATGACTGCTTGTGTGTATCCATGAATTATTTCTCTCTGTCCAAAGAAAACAATTGTGAGCTCAACGACGCTAACAAAGACATGGAGCCAGCGGCGATGAAATGGAGGCAAGGGGGAAATTATTATGATTTGGTGAGAAGCTACACGGTGAAGGTGAGATAAGATTATTTATTTAATTCCTTACTCGTTTATTTATCAACTTCCGTAAACAAAGTAAATATCCCAAGATGTTCAAGTTCGTAAATAAAATAAGTATTTCCACACGATCAAGTTTTGCAGTACTCCTTAAAAAAAAGATGTGTTATATGTCAGTCCGAGCCAAAGACAATTTTGTGCATGCCGTTTTGTCTGCGATATGATTGGTCTAGACAAAACCAAAACAAACTGATTTGGCTGAGAAAGGATTGGATCCGTTCCCTTTCTCACAAACTATTTTCTTAACGGCCATGTCGTAATGCGAAGGGAACGGCAGGACAGACATGACTACAAATTTCATAAAGACATCATCGGCTTACCCATCGCTGTATTACTGCATTTCAAATCTACTTTGCAATGGAAATTTCATCTCCATTCTGGCACCCCGTTGTGTTGTACGCACACGTACTTTGCTCGCACTGTTTGTTATCGATTCGATCAGATTCCGGTGAGATTTTTCGATGGGTGCTAAAAAGTATATGCCAACCCAATTCTATGAGCATGCTGAGCTAAAACATCTTTTGAATGTTGCTGTAGGGTGGAGGCAAATACGCACCAGAGAAGCATCATTGCATCAACAGATGCTGCCGCACCAATCCTTGTCTCAATGGAGGAGTATGTCAGGAGATTTGTGACACTCATAGCACCAGGTTTAACTGTACCTGTCCTAACACATACTCTGGTCAGCGGTGTGAGAAGATGAAACATCTGAGAAGCTGCAAAGACATAGCTAAGAACGGTGCCTCGACATCAGGAAAATACGACATCTACGATTCAAGCAATGAACGGTTTTCTGTTTACTGTGACTTGCAGTCTGAACCTGACTTTGTATGGACGTTAATACAATCGTTATCCTTGTCCAAGAGAAATGCCTTCAATTATACTGGGTTTGGCAAAAACTTTGAGATTGATATTAAAGTGGGGGAAGTTAATTGGAACGAGTTCCGACTATCCTTATCACAGATGCAGTATCTTGCTAATCACTCCACACATCTGAGAGCAACTTGTAACTTTTCTACGGATGGTCTGCAGTATACGGACTACGCACGCGCTAAGCTGGCAGGTCATGACATTTTTGGTACCTGGAACACCTGCCAGATGTACGAATATGTCAATATCCGAGGAATCAATTGTTCTAATTGCACCGCCCTCACAAAACAGCAGGAAGATGTGTCCTGGCACATAAGGAGTTACAATAGCACACAATTCGGATGTGAATTTAATGGAAAACCAGGTGGAGTCCCCGATGAAAAAAATTTCGGAAAATTTCACAACAAGTATATAAATCCGGATCACCGCTGCTCGTTTTCTCCTGCTTCTACAACGCAGCATTGGTTTGGAGCTAAATGTGACGTGTAACTTTTTGCGAATGCATTTCCTTTCTCAGAAAAGGAAACACAGCCAACTGAATGCAAGAAAACATCGGAGCAAGGCTAAGAACTAACAATGACATCATGTGCCTCCAAGTTTGGTCCAATTAGGAGTTGAACTTTAACTAAACGTTTAATATTTCAGATAGTTACACCGACTCTTTATTACAATAGAATGCAGACGTGCACAAGAGCGACGTCATAAGCAACCTTAGGTACCCAGCGTCTATATTTCAATAGTTGAAGTAAGTAGGTGGCCTCTCTACAAACACTTTTTACTTGCACTTTCATCTTTTCATGTAATGTTCAATAGATAGTACACCTACATCCTAAAAGTCAAAGGTCGATAAAATTGGCTTTTTTCATATTCGTGCATGAAAACGCATTCAGGGCTCACCATCAGTTGATTTATGCAAATTCTTTTCAAGCAAGTTACTAAGCGTAAGTTGAAATGCTTGTGTTTAGATTCAGAGATGTTTAAATACCTCCGTATGCTATTAATCTAATTATGACATGTTTTGTCGTCGTAAGGTGACATTTTCTTGACTCGGTCAATCAACCGTTTTCTATTTACTGATAATTGAAAATTAGCTTCGGCTTCGTTAGTTTGATCATTAGTAAAACCAAGCTTTAAGTTTAGGTTTCTTGATTTCGCTTTAAAAATTCCGTACAGTGAGGAGAAATGGTATTTACTTAGTGGCAGGGAGATGTTAGTAATTTCTCCTAAGTGATAAATATGTACAGCTTTGCTTGATTTTCATATTAGGGACTCGATACATAACTGCGAGAAGCCCTCGACAGCCTCACTTTCACAAGGACTAAGGTACTTAAGTGCTTCGTTAGGATCACTGCTTACTTTATAACATTGCAAATTTGTTCATAAAACAATTTTTGAAATGTTAAAAATGTAGGAGATGAAGTAAGTATAGTAGTTGGAGCAGGTGTTTGTCAAGAGAAGCACCAGGTATTGTTGTACATAATGTGAGACATCATCTTATTATATTATCATATTAGTTGTGAACGATTGTTGCTCATCGTAATGTTACGAACTTGTGTTCGTCTTTTTCAAAGTCGAATTCCAAACTTTTACTTTAAGCTTGTGGATTTACAGCGACATTACACTGTTGGACGCGCTGTCAATACATTATTAAATACAAATCCAAGTGACCATGAAGGTATATTGTAGTTATAAAGTTTATTATTTGAAATCTACGTTTCCGAAGTTTGAAACGTTCAATGATAAAATTGACAATTTTGAAAGCTTTTAAAGTTATGCCATTTTCCCCTAAAAAATGGTATTCGAATTGCGTAGCCAAAGTACCATTTGACCAAAAACCACTGACGTCACTTTGGTGACATTAAATCGAATTCAGTATGGCGAATAGTATGAAAGATACGCGACAACGAGGGCGATATTGTGTCGCTGGTGCCCCGGCTCTGACCAGCAAAACTGTCAGAATAGATCGTTCCGGCACCGGGCATAGAATGTTTCAGTTCCCGAACGATCCCGACTGTAAGAGGAAAATGGGTGAAATTTGTCCGCAGACAAAGAAACGATCTTAACGATCCAATTTGGCCGTAAACGTCGCTTTGTTTGGCAAATTTTGAAGAATTATGCTATGAGCGAAACTTGACTATATTAAACAGCATGATGGAGGCTCAAGGGATGAAGATGAAGCGCTTTTTGAGAAACGACACTGTGCCAACCAGGGACATTAGTTTTGTGCGTGGTGTAAACTAAATTTTAGTGTTTCTGCACCGTATCCTTAAATTGTTTTCTATTTTTCTCTTTGCATGCTAATACTTTTTTTAAAAAGTCATTGTAAACAGTCAGCTCCTTTAATGTACGAATAACTTAAAAGAAACTCAATTGAAATATCATCAAAGGCGGCAGATACAAAAGTAAGGAGGGTTGAGTGAGGTAATTTCCAATTGGACTGTTTCTCAGTTTTTGAACCTTTGCTTTTGTGGATCCCTTTACAAAGAGCTCAGCCAAAAATATAGAGCTGGAGCCGGATCGACCATCATTCATAATTCATGTTAATTTTTTAACTACATCTTTTACCTGTAACAAAGTCAATTCCTCTATGGAAACGAAGGAAACTGTGGTTTATTTCATTCCTTTCAATAGGGAGACAAGGAGTTTTGACACCCAGCTGTAAGTATCTATTTTTCTGAATGAAAGACAGTTGAAAGATTAAAAGGTATTAGCGATCTCCTTTGTCTGTCGCTGGTGTCTACCGCTACTTGTTGTTAAATTACTTGATTTGTTTGTGATCACTCTTCCAAAGATAATTAAAAGACACATTGCGACGTACATCCTCCCACAAATGTAAAAAAAAAAAAAGAAAGAAAAAAGAAAAAAGAAAAAAAAAAGGTGAAACTCCTTTTTTTAGCTATTAAGACACTTCTGTGAAGGACTAAAAGAAAAAAAGGGCTATTCAACTGAATCACACTCAACTCCTCCTTGGAAACGTTTGAAAATACGGTGGTCAATTTTTAACTCTTCTAATTGTGGAGACAACAAGTTTTGACACCCAGCTGTAAGTATTGATTTTTCTTGATGAAAAACAAATCATGGCGAGCTCTTTTCATTGTTTCTGGTCTCTTCCAGTTTAATTGCTTTTAGTGATATTGAAGAGCAAGGAAAAATTGGAAATGTCAGAGGAGGCATCCTGGCACATATGGAGTTACAATAGCATTGAGAGGGGATTTAAATTTGATAGAAGACCAGGAGGACTCATCAACAAGGAAGACAATTTCGGAGAGTATAGCTGCAACGATATAAATCAGGATCACAGTTGCTTGTTCTCAACTGCTTCCACAACCCAGCACTGGTTTGGAGCTAAATATGACGTGTAACTTTTTGTGGATTCATTTTCTTCTTAAAAAAGGAAACTCAGCCAACAAAATACGACTCTGAGAAACCATTGGAGCAAGGCTAAGAACAAACATTGACAACATATGTATGATTTCAATTGCGGTCCACCTTAGGGGTTGAACTTGAACTAAACGTTTAACATTTCAGATAGTTACACTGACTCTTTATCAAAAGAGGGCAACCTTAAATACTCAGAATCCATATTTTAATAGTTGAATTTTGCGTTTTTTTAGGCGGTCTTTCCACAAACACTTTTACTTTGACTTTCACTATTCATGCGTTCCATAGATAATACGCTTACAATTTAAAAGTCAAAAGCTCGATAAAATCGTCTTTTTCACATTCTTCGTTTAAAAGTCGTTTACTTCCAATCTTTGAAATTTTTTGTTCATTGAGAAAAAATCTAAGTATAAATGAAATAAAAACTTCATTTCATGGAAAACGCGATTCATCAAAAAACTTTTTTGTTCGCTGCGCTCACTGGTTTTTTTTATGGTTTATCGCAACCGGTGAATAAAAATCGTTCGTACGCACTTTCCAAGGAATCATCTCTATGTATCTGAGATAGTTCTCGTTTTCAAAGCTTAATTCAACGTGCTAGTAATCATTGGAATGAAACCTTTTAACTTAGACTCGCATTTCATTTTTGCATTTTAGCGGTGACAATGTAATAATGACCATGAATTTCTATAGTAATTGTAGTCTTAAAAGCAACTGAGACCTTAGTCGTTTGTATTGCTTGGATCAAATCAACTCGGGGACATGTGTTCTCTGGTAGAGCACTTTTAATGAAGACTTTCTTTGATATGTATTGACTGAAGTTGGTGCAAGTTAAGATTAACGGCATTGATATTTAACGCCATTTTTTCCGTTATGTAGTTGGAAAGACAAAACACTGTGGATCTTGTCACATATCCTTTTACGACATTGCTCACTGATCGCCCTCCTGGGCTTTCTTCAAGTGTAATTTGTTCCTGTTTTGTGTGTTGGTAAAAACACCCCGTGATAGAAGAAGGTGTTTTATTGTTTTTTTAGAGGGCACGGTAACGAATCTTGCAATCTGATTGGTTCTTTACCCGGTCAGTATTTTCCTATCTCTGCCCACGGGCCACGGTAACGCTTTCGTGAGTCGCCGAGTACTTTCGTTGTCATTTTTCATAAATATACCTCGTTTTCCAGCTGGGCAGTATTTTTAAGCAAACACGTCGGTCACTACCTCAAGCCGATAAATAACTTATGAATCCTCTTTTTTATCTCTATCAAATCACTTTGGTTGACAGAAAAATATTGGTTTCAGAATGAATTTGTATAAACAATATTGTCATTACGTTGGTTGACAAGCGGCCTAATAACCGTCTGCAATTAATTTTAATCGTTCACAAAAAGTACCCAGAAAGTTGAAACGTGAGGTATTTGGTTACAGTTAAACTGAACGATGGAACTTTCATTCATTTAAAATCTGAATTTTCCCGAGCAATTTGTTCATAGTAAAAAAGAAGCGAGCGAAGTTTTAATTTAAGTTCTACAACAAATATACGCTCCCGGTGAGTCTTTCCAATTCCGTTCAATTTGGACATTTGTACCTTAAATTGCACAACAGAAATTGAAGGAATTTTTTGAGAAAAGGCCGCATTAAATTCCCTTGTGTCTCGTTGGAGTGTGCCGTTCGAATTTAGTTTTTGTGAAGGAAAGATCAGAGTTAAACACGCCATTACAGGAAACAAACGAGCAAACTCTCACAACTTCAAAATAAAAAAATTGAATTTACTCACAATTACTTTCCTCGCCGTTTACTTAATGAACAGAGGTAAATCTTCGTACATGAATGAATGGTCGATGAGAGTGAATAATACTTTCCGTTAGATCATTGACTGATTTTGAAGAAAATATTGTCGTGACAGTCCTTGCCAAACTAGTTCTGTTGGTTTTCAAATGTTCCTACGCTTTTTTTTTTCTTGCGCGCTCTCTAATTGACAGGTGTCAGATTGTGACAGATACTTGTAAAAATAATGTTTCAAAGTTTGTTTGGAAGCCTTTTAAATCACCTTTATCGTTACGGAAATGAAAATGTTTCGCTGAGGCATCTCTCTTAAATTTGCATCACCTCTATTTTAACTACCATTTACTCACTCAAAAATTGTTCAGTTTATGGAAGATCTTGCCGTATTTACGGCTATAAATATTATTCGGGTTCTTTCGGAAAGAATTTCGTCAAGTTTAAAAACAATAAATATGTTATTTACCGGCTAAGGGTCGGTCCGTATGGTGAAAAACTGTGACCTCGGTCTTGAAAATTCTGCCCTCGGCCTACGGCCTCGGGCAGTATTTTCAAGACCTCGGTCACAGTTTTTCACCATACGGACCTCCCAGCCGGCAAATAACATATATGTATGACATACACTCTCGGGAAATAGACAAGAGGAGAGATTCAAACTGCCGTCTTAGTTAAACCAATGTCGAAATTCTGCACAAACCCTAATAAAATCTTTTGTAATTTTGTAAATTCTATGAGTGACATCTACAGTCATACACCAGTTTGCTGTTAATGTAACCAAAAGACTAATTAACTCGGGGGTGAACATGCAAAATCATAATCCTATTCTGACTCGTATTGTTCTCTATTGAACAAGAGCTGCCAGATTTCGGTCCAAAAACACGGTAACTCCATATTCTGAATGGCTACATTGTACATGAATAAAGGGGGTAAGTTTCTGAGGAAACTGTGGTGCTGCAGAGTTAACAATTGAGTTGAAAACGTAAATTAGCCACCATAAAGGGTAAAAAAGCTGACGTTTCGAGCATTAGCTCTTCGTCAGAGCGATTGGAGGAATTGTGGGTTGTGTGTGGGTTTATATGCAAGTGAAGCTACGCCATTGGTGGGAATATCGTCACCATATTCCCACCAATGAACAGCTCAGTAGTTAACACTAAATTACATTGTACATGTGTGGGTGGCCGATTAAAATGCCCAGAATTATTTGGTATCCAGTTCAAACGCACGCAAAATTGACATGTTACGCATCAATAATGGCGAAATAGTAGATGAAAGTCTCTCTCATTCTAGTTTTAGCAGATTATTGGAACTTAGAATAAATTATTCATGTTTAACCCAAAACCAGTATTGCGTTGTAGAAGGATCCGAAGAGGAGCAGCGGTGATTCGTATTTATTGCTCCGGAACGATACCGTCCAAAATTATTTTCGTTGTCAACTGCTCCTGGTGACCCATCAAAATCGCATCCGTTTTCCTTGCTTTTGAAACTGTTCACGAACCAAGCACCATTAAGATCCATTCTCGTGTAGGCGGTGCAACCAGAACAGTTAATTCCACGGATGTTAATATACTCAAACAGTATGCAATCTCCACCCCAGTCACCGAATATGTCATGACCTGCCAGAACTGCGCGTGCGTAGTCCGTATACTGCAGGCCATCTGCAGGTAAGTTGCATGTTACTCTCAGATGTGTGGAGTGATTTGAGAGAGACTGCATATGTGATAAGGAAAGGCGGTAAGAGTTCCATTCCGGTTCATTGTTATTGTCATTCACAGGAAAATCCGTGCCAAACCCCTTATCCTTATATGTGGCCTTATTGGCAATGGAGAACGACTGTATGAGTGCCCATACAAAGCCAGATTCTGAGTGCAAGTCACAGTAAACAGAGAACGGTTTATCGGCTGAATCAAAAATATCGTATTTTCCTGATTGTAAGGCTCCGTTATTAGCGATGTCTTTGCAGTTTCTTGGATGTGTAGTCTGACCACAACGCTTACCAGTGTATTTGTAAGAACAGGTGCAATTAAACCTGGGGCTGTGATTGTCACAAATCTCCTGACATACTCCCCCGTTGAGGCAGGGATTCTGGCTGCAGCATCTATTAACGCAGCGATGTATCCCTGGAATGTAGCTTCCTCCACCCTAATTGAAAATGAACCTTTTTTCCTTAAACTATTCCTTGATTAAAGTAAAGTCCGGCGATGCAGGTGTTAAGAAAGAAATTTAGGGGGGGGGGGGGGGGGGTTTGAGGGACGTACAAAAAATCGTGCGTATATCAAGTTAGGGATGCACGCGGGAACTAAGTTTTAAGAGCACGAGAGAAGCGTAAGAGTTGCCTGAGTGCTCTTCACACTTCCCAAGTGCATCAAAAACTCGATACACGCACAGCTAAAGCGTGAACAAATTTCATTATAACATAGCATGCAGACACAAGTTGTACTCGGAAAAAAAAGGGTTTATTACAACTTTTTCCGATTTACTAGGTAATCGCGTTCTACCCGAAAACTATGAATAAATGACAGGGTAAAAACGACCAAGAAATATTTCGAGACCAAATCTTTATTCAAAGAATTGTAAATTTTCTGCTCCAAAGCAAAAACGAACGAATTTCTTGCATGCATGAGGGCGTGTAGTAGATTCAACATGCTTGAATCGTTGTTTACCAGAATTCAAGGCCAGAAAATTGCGTATATTTGTGTTGGAGATTTTGAGAATTCAGAAATTATACGGTTTTAAAATAAAAATCTGCTAATGAACAATAATTTTAGGATATATCAACACTTAAAACTGGTATCAACCGTTCAAAAAACGAAGCAATAGCCTATAAATTTCTCGCATTTACGAGACACCTGTGATTGATTTACGCTGCTTGAAATGCCGCTGTTTACTTGAACTTACTACCCGAAAATTGCTTAGCTCTGAACCACAAATTCTGAAAATCGTTCGATTTCGAGAACAAAATCTTCGATTGAACAAAACTTTGGTACATATCAACGCTTTAAAATAATATTTTCCGTTCTAATGAAGAGTTCTCGGCGTGGCAAAGCCTCAGTTGAAGTCAGAAGACTTAGTTCTGTTTTCAGCCATAATTCTCATCGCGTTTGTGAATAAAGTGTTGTCAACTCCGAAACCAATTACGTCGCTCGAAGAGCTACACGCTCATTGTGTTTCTCGAAACGAGTTTTATTCAGCATTTTTTGTTTTCATTTTGAGATACAAAGGTCTATCTCAGTTGGGATAAAACGGAAAAACAATCTTCAGTGATAGTATTGAATTCTCGCGGCTAAACAAGACGGGACTTTTAGCCGAAGTGAAACTGCACACTTCATGTTATGGATGCACGGACGTGCACTAAATATACATTAAGTACTTTGTTATATATTTAGACTTTCCCTTAAACAATCATATGGCAAAAACATGCTGTTGTATTCGGCGCGTGGGCAACAACTGCTCAATTGTATCCCGGTCGGAATACATTTGAATTTGATCAGGGGCACGTGACCAAGAATAAACCTATCACAGTCTCGTTTTGTTGAGGAAAAGTCTAGGTATATAACATGGATTCTTATTACAGTAGCTTCCTTAAGATATAGGTAGGCCTTGCACGTGCGCTATGTTGTGATAAATATGTAAGTAAAAAAAATAATAAAAAAGGCAATTCTATCAACAACTAACGATTCTATCTCTCACCTTCACCGTGTAGCTTCTCACTAAATCATAATACATACATACATACATACATACATTCTTTATTTGATAAGTAGGTTGTGTGAAAGGCAGCCAAAGGGCTGATGTGGACCTACTATACTAAATATTAAGAATTACATATATATAAAAATTGCAATAATAACTTAGAACTACTATATACAAATAAAATGGTGTTCACTAAGACTAACATATAAATCTAAAAGTAAATGAAATGGTCCTTTCTGTTGGCAACTACTGTTGCCTCTTTCTCAAATGAAAAATTGTCAATAGTCTTAACATGTTTACGTAAAATTTGTTTAAAAGAATAAAAACTTTCAGGTACTTTAACTAATCTATTTACAAAATTCCAAATAACAGGACCTCTGTATCGTAGGGAGTTCCTGCCGGTCTCTGATCTAAATCTAATGACATTAAATTGGTTAGGAACACGAGAAGATCTAGAAGAAACTCTTTTAGAAAACAGTTCACATATCGACTGGGTCGTTGTTCCAAAATATACTTTGTGCAAGAGAAACAGTACAGATTTTTTATAGAAGTAAGAGATGGGCAGCCAGTCGGATTTCATGAGACATGTGTCATCTGCCATCGTTGAGTCGAGGTTATTCACAATACGAGCTGCTCTTGCATGAATATGGTTTAGAGAGTTCAGTGCGGAAGGAGAACAATTTCCCCATACCGAAATTCCATACGTTACACTGGGGATAATTGTTTTAAAGTATATTTCCTCGAGAACCTTCTTCGGAAGGATTCTCATTCTCTTCAACGCTCCAACCTTCTGCGTAAAAGATTTCTTCACTGAGTCAATGTGCACAGACCATGTCAGCTTATTGTCAATTTTAACTCCAAGACAAGTGGTGTAATTAACCAGGTCGATATGGCCAGTGTTAAAGTGGAGGGGAGGTATAGGCCCAACAAAAGAGGTTTTACTTAGTATCATTGCTTCAGTTTTAATTGGGTGGATGGTTAGCTGATTCTTAATGCTCCACAGGAGAACTTGCTCCAATGATTTATTTAGTGACAACATAACCTGGTCAACATTTGGTCCAATACAGTAAACTGTAGTGTCATCTGCATACATGTATAGATCTCCCGAGTCGATGTGGTCAGGGAGATCATTAACATATATGGTGTAGAGCCGGGGGCCAAGAAGCGAGCCTTGAGGGACTCCATATCGCACATAGTCAGTGACCGACCTGCAATTATTAACTTCAGCAAATTGACATCTATCAGTAAGATAGCTCATTAGCCATTCATGAAGAGATCCTGATATTCCAATGGCGTGTAGTTTATGCGATAAAATATAATGGGGGACAGTGTCAAAAGCTTTCTGGAAGTCAATAAAGACTGCTCCAACTGTCAGACCATTGTCAATTGCTGTCTTCCATCCTTCAGTCATAGAGGTAAGCATTCCTTCAGTCGATAGTCCCTTGCTAAACCCCCACTGTTTACAGCTTTTTATGCCACAGCTGTTCAGATGGGTATCAATTATGTTGCAGATCTGGCTTTCGAGCAGCTTGCTGGGGATACTTAAAAGTGATATTGGCCTATAATTTGAAGCATCTGCTGGGTTTCCTTTTTTAAAGATTGCATTAACTTTTGCAATCTTCCATGTGTTAGGGAAGCTGGACTGAGCCATGCTGCTCTTGAAAACAGTTACAATGCCCTCTAGGGCGGATGTTCCTGCAATAGCTAAGCTACGAGAAGAGATGCCATCAGGACCAGATGCTTTGTTAATTTTAATTGTCTTGATATCAGTTTTGAGTTTGTTGATGTTGACCTCCAAGACCTGCACAGTGGGGGTAACTCTGTACATGAATTGATGGGGTTCATCAGCTTCGGGGAATTTTTCAGCTAGTTCCTTGCCAATATTTATGAAGTAAGAGTTAATCAGTTCAGCTTTCTCGTAGTCATTTGTGATTTCCTTATTTTCAGCATCTCTGAGGGGGCCAATATGTTTATTCTTAGGTTTTCCAGTGGCCTCGTTCACAGTTTTCCAGAAAGATTTTGAGTCCTTGGTCTCTGTAAATTTCTTTTTCCAATATTGAGCTTCAGCACGTCGTAGCATCTTAGATACTTTGTTCCTAGAGGATTTGTAATCAACCCAGAGTTTATTAGTAGCGGGTGTGCCATCACAGGCTTTCAGAAGTTTATATCTCTTATTCATCTCTTTCCGGATCTCACTGTTCATCCAAGGTAGTGAATTTTTTCTAACCTTGGCTTTACGTAAGGGAATGTGACTGCTTGCAATAACATTATACATGCAATTCCAAGCCCAAGTGATGTCATCCAAGTCCTCAAAGGTGGAACAGACCCACCAGGGAGCACTTTCCAGGTCATGTTTGAAGTCTTTCGGGTTTTCCAACACGTTCTTGAAGTTGTGGACATATTTAATAAAAGGCTTTGGATTCCTGATCTTCAGCTTGTAGATAACGTAGATGAATTTGTGATCAGCTATGCAATACTCAATCACATCAGACTTTGAGACCTTTGAGGTATTGATAGTCAAAATCAGATCGATCAAAGTGTTAGAATGTGCTGAGGTTCTTGTGGGTGCTTTTATGATGTTACAAAAGTTATAAGATTGTAAGATGCGTTTGAATTTCGCACCATTTCCATTAGTAGCAAGCTGATCTGAATTGAAGTCACCAGCGATCACAACATTCCTGCGAGACATCCAAATTGTACTCAATACTTGGTTGAATTCATCAAAGAAAGATGTAACGTCAGGAGGTCTATATACACAACCCACAAGTAATCTTTGCGAGTGAGCTTTCAATTCAATCCAGAGAGCTTCAATGCCGTCGTTGTCATATTTGGATATACGTACACAATCTAGGCTAATGTTAAAGTAAATAGCGACTCCGCCTCCTACTTTGTGTGACCTATCTCTTCTCAGAATTCGGTATCCATCGATGTTTACTTCGTTATCGCTTATATCTTGTGTCAGATGCGTTTCAGAAATGGTTAGGATATCCAGGTTGGTATGCTGTAAAAGTATTTTCACTTCGGGGAGGTTCTTACGGAGGCCTCGCACGTTCGAGTGACCGATGGATACTCCTTGCTTTCCATTGTCTCTCACCACGTGAAGTGCATCAAACAGAGGGGAAGCAGGCCCCGGGTTAGGACATATGTCGCCACATAGTTGTAAATATTCAAAGTTGAAGCTTGCATCGGAGTTGCTGTAGTAGTTGACTCTCGAATTCCTGAATCTGACTCGAGCTTTCCACACGAATCCAATATGGCGGATATTGAGTCGAAACAAAATGGATGATATCGGTTTCAAAAACCAATGATTATCCCAGCTTTGCTTGTTTACTTTGACGAGGCGCATATCTAATCCGATGTGTGCATCTTTGCCACTTGAACATGCCAATATGTACAGAGAAAAGCCAAAAAGAAACCAAAGTATAGGCGAACTAAAAATTTTGCTTCTTCCCGCCATGATGACCGCTGACCGCTGATAATAATTTCCTCCTTGACTCCATTTCATCGCCGCTGGCTCCATGTCTTTGTTAGCGTTGTTGAGTTCACAGTTATTTTCTTTGGACAGAGGGAAATAATTCATGGATACACACAGGCAGTCATCTTTGCACTTCATGTGACACTGAGTGGCGCTGTGGACTGTCAATCTTTGAAACACGTGACCCTCAAGAATGTGATTATAGACGACATCCTCATCGATAACAAACTTGAAGTTTTGACAATTTATTGTTGGCTGCGCCCCTTTGGTGTGAGTGAGCTGAGATACCAACAACATCGCATGTAGATGGCGAAGAACACTCATGGTGGATCTACTAAACGTACAAATGAGATGGATATCTTCATTCCATAATTATACCGAGGCATTTAAAATTTAGTTAGTAGCAGGCGGAGTCTACTAAGAAAAAAAGGCAAAAAATCGTGAATAGGTACGTGATCGTACTATGGTGTAAACGCGACTCGACCTCAGGTTACGATCAAGATCTTAACAAGCGCCTTAAAAGTTGTCTCTTCTTTTGACGCGAACGTGATTACGTAATGCTTATTGAGAATGGGGCCATCTTTCTCCAGGATCGAATATCTCGGTGACAGATTAAATAACTTATATTGAAAATTAGCCGAGGTTGAAATGAGAATCTGAGCTACAGTGTGCATGGCGCACTAGATATATTTTGCTGTGTCGATAGTAGAAAAAAGTAACTTTAAACTTATCGAATAGGTCATGCCGCATCAGTTTAGTTTTATTCGATCAACGGAGTAGAAACAAATTACATGTTGTCTCCCTTCAGTAGTTCAGTAACAAACTTTTGGTTTTAACTGAGTACCATCTCTCTTCACTTACCTCAAAATGTCGATTCGATTCGGCTTCAGTAAAATCCTTCGAGAAAGGTTTGCGGGCGAACAGATGTTGTTGAAACTATATGTATGTCCGGTAATATCGATGCACCTTTATACTTAAAAAATAATAGAAAAACACGATAATGAATCAATTAAGATCATTGGCTCTGTTTACGACGTTACCTAGAAGACACCCGAAATAACCAATGGATAAGATATTGCAATACTGTTGACACAGAGTGCTTCACAACTAAAAATTTGCATCAAATAACTGAAATCCGTCACATTTACAGCGGTGATCAAAATCTGATTACCCTTTTTAAATGTCGGGATCTTTTAACTTTTTTATGTCAAAAGACCCCGACTTTTCTGGAAAAGTCAACACAGTGTCCCTCTCAACATAAGTTTTCTTTCGGCTCATATTAACAATGTTTGTTTTCTGAAGTAATTAACCACACACGAGGACCACCACAGCAAGCCATAAAAACAATGTCCGTGGAACAAAGGTTGTTTGTTGCCATCCACCGTTTTCTAAATAAGTAGAAATGAGAACTGTCCAACATTAAATTGTAGAAACAATTCAAACTACCAGTGACCTCCTGAGCTTAAACGTACTGCAAGAACACTAATTGATACAGACAACAATAACTAAGACAGCAGTAGTGGCGTGAGTTCAGAAAGACATAACTGAAACTAAAACTGCCGTCAAACCATCACACAGCTGGATTGCATGCTTAATGAAAAAAGCTAAACTGTGTGATAATCGTGATCGTTTTTCTCCGTTACAAATTTATTCTTCGCAGAGTATCCATAACCAAAGCAATCTTTCTTCGATATCGAGTTCGTTTTCATTCAAATTATATTTTTTCTCGTCCGACCCCATCAGACTCAATGAGTCAATACGTATTTCGTCGTTTGACCGGTAGGACCACCACAAAAAAGATTCTACAGTAAAATCGATTCCTGTATTTATTCGAGTCTTACAATTCATCGAAAAAGCGACTTCTTTCATTCTTTATATTTTGTTTACTCAAGTCCAACATTAGAAGTAATGTTCTTGGAAAATGTGGCAGAATCATGCGACTGCATGGCGAAAGGCTATTCGGGAGTTTAAGATGTCACCACGGCGACGTGTGGTAAAACGTTCCTGAAGAAAACCTTATTTATTTTCCTCTAAGTTTCTCACCAATAGCTCGATGCGTTAACCGTTTTTGTTATGCTGAAGTTGAGGTGTGGTGCCGTATGAGGCGGTAAACTCTTGCAGCCATTTTTGAAATTCTAATTAAAGGCAGAAATTCATTTTTTAATCGAAGTCTTCCTCGGTGTTGCCGTCCTGACTGCTTAAGGTCCCTTTTGTTCTGTATGGGACGGAAATGTACAAAGTTTTAAAACGCACGTGTTTCGCTATTGTTTTGCTCACTAGATCTTATGTTGCATTTCGTCCTCGTTTTCGTCGCCTTCGTGCTTTTTTTTTTATAAGGAACCATAAGATCCGACGACGGCAACGGCGAGGTCGTGAACTGGGGGGAATGGGGAGAGGTCGCCGTCGTAAGGCGCGAAAAATAACATTAAGAACACTCTTGGAAGACGCAGTCTGTTCCATAACAGGCTTTTGGTTTATAAGTGAAAATATGGCATCCTTTAGAGATATACTAAAACTTCTCCTCGAAAGTGCTGATGACGATGATATTTCCAAGGACGAATTTCTTCTTCTTTACGATGAAAACATCTCGAAAAAAACCCAGATTTCCCTTACGATTGTTATGGAGCATTCGACTTAAATGAGATGGACGACAGCGAGTGTTTGGCTGAGTTTCGATTTCATAGGAATGAGCTTCCCCTCCTTTTAGAGGCCTTGCAGCTCCCTCAGTCTTTCAATTGTCACCAAGGAACCATTCGTGATGGGGCAGAAGCGCTTTGTATAAGATTGAGAAGATTTGCTTACCCATGCAGATACAGCGATTTAATTCCACGATTTGGTCGGCCGGTTCCGGAGCTGAGTATGATTTCCAACCTCGTGATTGATACATTCTATCAACATCACAATCACAGAATGACTCAGTGGAACAATACACTGCTGAACCCTCCACTTCTTGAAAACTATGCCCGTGCGATAAATTTAAAGGAAGTGCATTACTCAATTGCTTTGGTTTTATAGACGGAACAATAAAGCCCATTTGTCGACCCGATGAAAATCAGGGGGTCGTTTATAATAGACATAACGAGTGCATAGTCTCAAGTGCCACTCTGTTGTCTTATCTAATGGTATGATAACCAACATGTACGGCCCAGTATGTAATTGATTTAATCTGATTCGTTGCCCTTCCTTTTTTTTTTTTTTTTTTTTCTTGAGGTTGAGATTTGAAACTATACACCCCAACCTCAGCTAACTAAAACACTCATTTTTTTTCCTCTTTAAGAGGGTTCCTCACGATCTGGGGCGGCATGGCTTCTCTACAACAAGAGAACCAATGGCCGCGTATGGTGACCCCGCCTATCTCCTACGTGTCCACCTCCAGGTCCCTTACAGAGGTGCCAGAATAGCACCACAAATAGAGTTGTACAACAAAGAGTCTAAAAGCTTGTTATACAATGTAAGATTTTAGGTATAAAAACAAACAACAACGTCAAATATAAACTTGCCTGATAAATGATTTAAATGCCGAAACAAGCATTCACAGCAAAATCAAAGATATTATGAATATCTTTATGCAAATTTAAGCCGAGTTAATCTTGTTTTTCTGAGGTAAACATCTGCTGAAAACTTTGCATCTGCTCAAGTTGCTGCTTAGTTTGTTCCACTAATACCTTTAGCATATCCTGATGATGTTTTCTTGGTTGATCTTCCTGTTTACACTCAACTTCAACTCGTTGCTTTTGCAGCTGCAATTCTCCTTCTTTCCACTTCTGAACGCGATCATTTTTTTCACGCAAATATGCAATTGTGTCACCTCCACTTCTACAACTTTTTTTGCTTTGGTTTCACTTCCTCCTCCTCTTCATTCCGCTGCCTTTTCTGAGTTCTTCTCAGGTTTTCTATAGCCTCTGTTTCTCATTTCCGCTGCTTTTTTGTTTTCAGTTGTCTTATTATCGTTTTCTACGGTGTCTTCAGCTGCAGCTGCGACTATTTATTCCAGAGCCTTTTCCAACTCACTCAAATGACATTCACACTTGCCTTCACTTCGTCTTTCATCTTTGTTTTAAATTTTCCCTCAGCAGTATGTATCTTTATCTAACAGCACGCTTACTGACTTTGAATCGGGGAAGCTTGAGGCCGTTCAGATTGTTTGCAATTTTTTTCCTGATTTTGCCTTTAGAAATGCTTCCTTTTTTGCACTAAAAGGGTTCAGGTACTAAAATTTCTTGACACAAGCAGTTGCCATGTCCCTTGGTCCACTCCACCCCACCGACGCAGCACCACAGTTTCCTCAGAAACTTACCCCCTTTATTCATGTACAATGTAGCCATTCAGAATATGGAGTTACCGTGTTTTTAGACCGAAATCTGGCAGCTCTTGTTCAATAGAGAACAATACGAGTCAGAATAGGATTACGATTGTGCATGTTCACCCCCGAGTTAATTAGTCTTTTGGTTACATTAACAGCAAACTGGTGTATGATTGTAGATGTTACTCATATAATTTACAAAATTACAAAAGATTTTATTAGGGTTTGTGCAGAATTTCGACATTGGTTTAACTAAGACGGCAGTTTGAATCTCTCCTCTTGTCTATTTCCCGAGAGTGTATGTCATACAACACCTTCTTCTATCACGGGGTGTTTTTACCAACACAAAACAGGAACAAATTACACTTGAAGAAATCCCAGGAGGACGATCAGTGAGCAATGTTGTAAAAGGATATGTGACAAGATCCACAGTGTTTTGTCTTTCCAACTACATAACGGAAAAATGGCGTTAAATATCACTGAATGACCGTCAATCTTAACTTGCACCAACTTCAGTCAATACATATCAACGAAAGTCTTCATTAAAAGTGCTCTACCATAGAACACATGTCCCCGAGTTGATTTGATCCAAGCAATACAAACGACTGATTGTCTCAGTTGCTTTCAAGACTACAATTACTATAGAAATTCATGGTCATTATTACATTGTCACCGCTAAAATGCAAAAATGAAATGCGAGTCTAAGTCAAAAGGTTTCGTTCCAATGATTACTAGCACGTTGAATTAAACTTTGAAAACGATAACTATCTCAGATACATAGAGATGATTCCTTGGAAAGTGCGTACGAACGATTTTTATTCACCGGTTACGATAAACCATTAAAAAAAAACCAGTGAGCGCAGCGAACAAAAAAGTTTTTGGATGAATCGCGTTTTCCATGATATGAAGTTTTTATTTCATTTATACTTAGATTTTTTCTCAATGAACAAAAAATTTCAAATATTGGAAGTAAACGACTTTTAAACGAAGAATGTGAAAAAGACGATTTTATCGAGCTTTTGACTTTTGAATTGTAAGCGTATTATCTATGGAACGCATGAATAGTGAAAGTCAAAGTAAAAGTGTTTGTGGAAAGACCGCCTAAAAACGCAAAATTCAACTATTAAAATATGGATGCTGAGTATTTAAGGTTGCCCTCTTTTGATCAAGAGTCAGTGTAACTATCTGAAATGTTAAACGTTTAGTTCAAGTTCAACCCCTAAGGTGGACCACACTTGAAAGCATACATATGATGTCAATGTTTGTTCTTAGCCTTGTTCCAATGGTTTCTCAGAGTCGTATTTTGTTGGCTGAGTTTCCTTTTTTAAGAAGAAAATGAATCCACAAAAAGTTACACGTCATATTTAGCTCCAAACCAGTGCTGGGTTGTGGAAGCAGTTGAGAACAAGCAACTGTGATCCTGATTTATATCGTTGCAGCTATACTCTCCGAAATTGTCTTCCTTGTTGATGAGTCCTCCTGGTCTTCTATCAAATTTAAATCCCCTCTCAATGCTATTGTAACTCCATATGTGCCAGGATGCCTCCTCTGACTTTTCCAATTTTTTCCTTGCTCTTCAATATCACTAAAAGCAATTAAACAGGAAGAGACCAGAAACAATGAAAAGAGCTCGCCATGATTTGTTTTTCATCAAGAAAAATCAATACTTACAGCTGGGTGTCAAAACTTGTTGTCTCCACAATTAGAAGAGTAAAAAATTGACCACCATATTTTCATACGTTTCCAAGGAGGAGTTGAGTGTGATTCAGTTGAATAGCCCTTTTTTTCTTTTAGTCCTTCACAGAAGTTTCTTAATAGCTAAAAAAAGGAGTTTCACCTTTTTTTTTTTCTTTTTTCTTTCTTTTTTTTTTTTTTTACATTCGTGGGAGGATATACGTCGCAATGTGTCTTTTAATTATCTTTGGAAGAGTGATCACAAACAAATCAAGTAATTTAACAACAAGTAGCGTTAGACACCAGCGACAGACAAAGGAGATCGCTAATACCTTTTAATCTTTCAACTGTCTTTCATTCAGAAAAATAGATACTTACAGCTGGGTGTCAAAACTCCTTGTATCCCTATTAAAAGGAATGAAATAAACCACAGTTTCCTTCGTTTCCATAGAGGAATTGACTTTGTTACAGTTAAAAGATGTAGTTAAAAAATTAACATGAATTATGAATGATGGTCGATCCGGCTCCAGCTCTATATTTTTGGCTGAGCTCTTTGTAAAGGGATCCACAAAAGCAAAGGTTCAAAAACTGAGAAGCAGTCCAATTGGAAATTACCTCACTCAACCCTCCTTACTTTTGTATCTGCCGCCTTTGATGATATTTCAATTGGGTTTCTTTTAAGTTATTCGTACATTAAAGGAGCTGAATGTTTACAATGACTTTTTAAAAAAAGTATTAGTATGCAAAGAGAAAAATAGAAAACAATTTAAGGATACGGTGCAGAAACACTAAAATTTAGTTTACACCACGCACAAAACTAATGTCCCTGGTTGGCACAGTGTCGTTTCTCAAAAAGCGCTTCATCTTCATCCCTTCAGCCTCCATCATGCTGTTTAATATGGTCAAGTTTCGCTCATAGCATAATTATTAAAAATTTGCCCAACAAAGCGACGTTTACGGCCAAGTTGGATCGTTAAGATCGTGTCTTTCTCTGCGGACAAATTTCACCCATTTTCCTCTTACAGTCGGGATCGTTCGGGAACTGAAATATTCTATGCCCGGTGCCGGAACGATCTATTCTGACAGTTTTGCTGGTCAGAGCCGGGGCACCAGCGACACAATATCGCCCTCGTTGTCGCGTATCTTTCATACTATTCGCCATACTGAATTCGATTTAATGTCACCAAAGTGACGTCAGTGGTTTTTGGTCAAATGGTACTTTGGCTACGCAATTCGAATACCATTTTTTAGGGGAAAATGGCATAACTTTAAAAGCTTTCAAAATTGTCAATTTTATCATTGAACGTTTCAAACTTCGGAAACGTAGATTTCAAATAATAAACTTTATAACTACAATATACCTTCATGGTCACTTGGATTTGTATTTAATAATGTATTGACAGCGCGTCCAACAGTGTAATGTCGCTGTAAATCCACAAGCTTAAAGTAAAAGTTTGGAATGCGACTTTGAAAAAGACGAACACAAGTTCGTAACATTACGATGAGCAACAATCGTTCACAACTAATATGATAATATAATAAGATGATGTCTCACATTATATATAACAATACCTGGTGCTTCTCTTGACAAACACCTGCTCCAACTACTATACTTACTTCATCTCCTACATTTTGAACATTTCAAAAATTGTTTCATGAACAAATGTGTAATGTTTTAATGTAAGCAGTGATCCTAACGAAGCACTTAAGTACCTTAGTCCTTGTGAAAGTGAGGCTGTTGAGAGCTTCTCGCAGTTATGTATCGAGTCCCTAATATTAAAATCAAGCAAAGCTGTACATATTTATCACTTAGGAGAAATTACTAACATCTCCCTGCCACTAAGTAAATACCATTTCTCCTCACTGTACGGAATTTTTAAAGCGAAATCAAGAAACCTAAACTTAAAGCTTGGTTTTACTAATGATCAAACTAACGAAGCCGAAGCTAATTTTCAATTATCAGTAAAGAGAAAACGGTTGATTGACCGAGTCAAGAAAATGTCGCCCTACGACGAGAAAACATGTCATAATTAGATTAATAGCGTACGAAGTTATTTAAACATCTCCGAATCTAAACACAAACATTTCAACTTACGATTAGTCACTGGCTTGAAAATAATTTGCATAAATCAACTAATGGTGAGCCCTGAATGCGTTTTAAAAGACGAATATGAAAAGGGCCAATTTTATCGACCTTTGACTTTTAAGATATAAGTTTACTATCTATTGGACATTCCATGAAAAGAAGAAAGTGCAGGTAAAAAGTGTTTGTAGAGAGGCCACCTACTTACTTCAACTATTAAAATGTGGACGCTGTGTACCTAAGGTTGCTTATGACGTCGCTCTTGTGCACGTCTGCATTCTTCTGTGATATAGACTCAGTGTAACTAACTGAAATATTAAGAGAGTGTCTCTGTAAGAGCGGTCCGGTCGATTTTGCTTGAGATACGGATTTCGCTCGTTTCTCGTGTGTTGTAAGACATTCATGTACCTGTACTAAAACCACAATCAGTTTGATCGGATCTCTTTATTTTTCAGAGTTTTATGGAAATTAAATTTCACTCGAGCGAAGGCTTGTCGTGACACTTTTCAAGACTTTAATTTCATACAACTTTGGAGGACAATTTACAAAAAACTACGGAACTCAGCAAAAAACAAATACCACAGCCGTGTATATTAACTCTATCTTATCTATCGAGGCGACTTTCGTAAACATCACGTGTCAATCAAGGAAACAGGAAGACTTGAATGACACCATATCGGTTCGCCTAAATCACACACGCCAAAACCGATCAAATTCAAGGTAAATTTTTGAAAAAGTGAGGCGTTCTTAACTGATCCAACCAACATAGCTAGGACGTAGGTGCCATAGAAAAGATAACTACAGAAAAAAACTTTGCGGCCCGACCTTTACGAGAACTTTATAACTCCGTGAACTTACCTAATTTTCGACAATCTCCAAGTTTGGCCGCCATTTTGAGGGACTTGTCAACATGAAGCGTAACCGATATAAATCATGCAGGTAGATCTAAAACCGTCCGAAATACATACGAAAGCAATTCAAATGGACTTTACTTTCAATTCAAGCAGCAAAATTTGAAATTGTTCGTTAAACTTACCATCCCCGTGCGACCATTTATTCCAACAATTCAAACACTACAACTTTCTGAATTCCCCTCGTCGATTCCACCGCAAGAAATAGCCTGTGCCACCCAAGCTTCGACTTGAATGTGAGGTACGAATCAAATAACATTTGAAATTGTTTGTTTAACTTACAATCCCCATGCGACCATTTCTTTCAACAATTCAAACACTACAACTAGTGTTCGAATTCCCCTCGTCGATTCCACCGCAAGAAATAACCTGTGCCACCTAAGCTGCGACTCGAATGTAAAGTACGAATCAAGTAACATAACTGCTTCATCTTCGCGGCAATATCCCACTGGTATTTTGATTTTCCGATCGTCAAGAACGGTGATCAGGAATCGATCGGTTTGTTTACCTCATAAACGTGACCGCGGACCAGCCGCTAAGTGAAAACAGCATAGCGCGGGGTGGGGTGGGTGGCGGGCTTATGGTCATGAGATATTCGAATACATGCTCAAAAAGCTCTAGGACTATCAGTCTAAACAGTGAAGGCATGCTTCGTGGTACAAACAAATTTTATTTTATTCTCATAACTTTCTCCTTTAACTTAGAGCTGGTATTAATTAGTATATGTAATCACATGAGGCCAAGTACTATTAAGGATTAATTGCACGAGAGTTTTCAAAATTTTCCAAAATTGCCCGAGTCGCGAAGCGACGAGGGCAATTTGGAAAATTTTGAAAACTCAAGTGCAATTAATCCTTAATAGTACGAGGTCTCATGGGATTACTTGTTTATCAATAAAGGGCAAAATTTATACGAAGGAAAATCACGCGCGCAGTCTATTTTTAACAAATTTCAAGATAACGAACGGTTGCTATGCAACGGATTAGCCAATCATTAACAGGTAATCATGCCCTCTCTTGATTACTTAAAATGCCCTCGATTAAGTAAAAATGCCCTCTCTCTCAACCAATCTGCGCTCAGTAATTTTGCCCTTTATTGATAAGTAGAGTTATCAATATATTTTTAACCGGGTACCCATATAACCTTTTTGCTTATCATCAGTGGTATAAAATGAGGTGTCTTTTACACCAGAACCTTTTATTTATGCCCCATTGCACAGAATGAACACTATACTTGATTTGATCTTCTACAAAAACATTGTTGATTATCAACCGAGCAACATTGTACTTATTTCCATCTGTAATTAAAAGCACTTACACAAAGATCTATTTTTTTCCAACGTGATGTGTACTTAAGTACCCTTCATCTAATGAAGAATTTCTTCTCTTTTCGAGCAGATATGTCACGTGACAAAAATAGATAACAGAAAATATTACTGAAGACTACCTGATTCAACTGGAATAATAACTCCAAACAGCTTTTGAATGTCCTAAGACATATGCAAGGTAATTACATCTCTGCCTTGGATACGCTTCCTGACACCATCATGATCAGGATACTGACATGTTACCTTTGCACTTCTCCAAAACTTCCCCAGGGTGTGGTGATGCCTATAGCAAATCCACATTTTTTTGTCTATCCTCCTGAGCGAGGTGAAATAGGCCAATCTTTGCCAAGATTAACTCATTTTCACTTAAAAACCTCTTTAGACAGGTGGCAGCTTATCAAATGATGTTTTACTTCGTCATTGCATTCAGACAGTCGTACCAAACCACTTAAGCCACACGAGGAACCAAAGTTTTTTCCATCTTTGCTATTCAAAGAGGAGTCCTGAGACATAATGAACGTCTCGCCAATGAACGACTTCTTCCTGTACTTGTAATTGTTTCCAACGCGATACAAGTTCGAGAGATCTAAAGGAACTCACTATAACTTTGTATATTCGATACGATTTTAATTTCCGCTTCAAAGGAGAAGCCTAATGTAATTCGTGAGTGGTCAGTGGTTACGCTCGTGAGGTAAAGAATGGGTTTGTGACTTTCTCACTCAATTGAAAGACTCGCGTCACTCTTATGAAATGGTTGAACGGAATACAGACTTCGAGCAGTCTCTTATTTTTCTTAAAGATAGTGAGGTCACGCGTATCCTGTGAGCATGGAGAAGCCGCGAGACGCGAAACTCGTATCTCGCGTCTTTGCCGCTCCACGCTCTCAGAGTTGGGCAAAGACAAGACACGTTATTTCCGGTGAGATACAATAGGTTCAATGGTTATCTCGATTATCTTAACACATTTATTTACCTGGTAAAGATTTGCTTTTAAATCTATGAACTGATGGTAGTCCTATTTGGAACGAAACGAATTTGAAATAAAAAAGAATACTAAGTAAAATAAAAGTTGTCTGCAACACGAAGCATGCCTTCGCATTAAGACGGAGAATCCTAATGTTTATCATGATACTTTAATGCATATGTTCGAATCTTCTGATAATCTGCCCGCACCCACCCCTCACCCCGCCCCTCGCCACTGAACCGTACTGTTTTCATTCAGCAGCTGGTCAGCGGTCACGTTTATAACGTAGGTAGGTACGTCATGTATGGGCGTAAACAAACCGACCGATTCTTGATCACCGTTCTTGTCGATCGGAAAATCAAAATACCAGTGTGATATTGTCGCAAAGATGAAGCAGTTATGTTATTTGATTCGTACTTCACATTCGAGTCGAAGCTTGGGTGGCACAGGTTATTTCTTGTGGTGGAATCGACGAGGGGAATTCAGAAAGTTGTAGTGTTTGAATTGTTGGAATAAATGGTCGCACGGGGATGGCAAGTTTAACGAACAATTTCAAATGTTATTTGATTCGTACTTCACATTCGAGTCGAAGCTTGGGTGGCACAGGTTATTTCTTGCGGTGGAATCGACGAGGGGAATTCAGAAAGTTGTAGTGTTTGAATTGTTGGAATAAATGGTCGCACGGGGATGGTAAGTTTAACGAACAATTTCAAATTTTGCTGCTTGAATTGAAAGTAAAGTTCATTTGAATTGCTTTCGTACGTATTTCGGACGGTTTTAGATCTACCTGCATGATTTATATCGGTTACGCTTCATGTTGACAAGTCCCTCAAAATGGCGGCCAAACTTGGAGATTGTCGAAAATTAGGTAAGTTCACGGAGTTATAAAGTTCTCGAAAAGGTCAGGCCGCAAAGTTTTTTTCTGTAGTTATCTTTTCTATGGCACCTACTTCCTAGCTATGTTGGTTGGATCAGTTAAGAACGCCTCACTTTTTCAAAAATTTACCTTGAATTTGATCGGTTTTGGCGTGTGTGATTTAGGCGAACCAATATGGTGTCATTCAAGTCTTCCTGTTTCCTTGATTGACACGTAATGTTTACGAAAGTCGCCTCGATAGATAAGATAGAGTTAATATACACGGCTGTGGTATTTGTTTTTTGCTGAGTTCCGTAGTTTTTTGTAAATTGTCCTCCAAAGTTGTATGAAATTAAAGTCTTGAAAAGTAACACGACAAGCCTTCGCTCGAGTGAAATTTAATTTCCATAAAACTCTGAAAAATAAAGAGATCCGATCAAACTGATTGTGGTTTTAGTACAGGTACATGAATGTCTTACAACACACGAGAAACGAGCGAAATCCGTATCTCAAGCAAAATCGACCGGACCGCTCTTACAGAGACACTCTCTTAAACGTTTAGTTCAAGTTCAACTCCTAATTGGACCAAACTTGGAAACACATGATGTTATTGTTAGTTCTTAGCCTTGCTCCGATGTTTTCTTGCATTCAGTTGGCTGTGTTTCCTTTTCTGAGAAAGGAAATGCACTCGCAAAAAGTCACACGTCACATTTAGCTCCAAACCAATGCTGCGTTGTAGAAGCAGGAGAGAACGAGCAGCGGTGATCCGTATTTATATACTTGTTGTGAAATTTTCCGAAATTTTTTTCATCGGGGACTCCACCTGGTTTTCCATCAAATTCACATCCCTCTTCTATGCTATTGTAACTCCTTATGTGCCAGGACACATTTTCCTGCTGTTTTGTCAGGGCGGTGCAATAAGAACAAGAGTTTCCCCGGATATTAACATATTCGTACATCTGGCAGGTGTCCCAGGTACCAAAAATGTTATGACCTGCCAGCTTAGCGCGTGCGTAGTCCGTATACTGCAGACCATCCGTAGAAAAGTTACAAGTTGCTCTCAGATGTGTGGAGTAAATAGCAAGAGACTGCATCTGTGATAAGGATAGTCGGAACTCGCTCCAATTCACTTCCCCCTCTCTAATATCAATCTCAAAGTTTTTGCCAAACTCTGCATAATAGAAGGCATTTCTCTTGGACAAGGATAACGATTGTATTAACGTCCATACAAAGCCAGGTTCAGACTGCAAGTCACAGTAAACAGAAAACCGTTCATTGTCTGAATTATAGATGTCGTATTTTCCTGATGTCGAGGCACCGTTCTTAACTACGTCTTTGCAGCTTCTCGGATGTTTCATCTTCTCACACCGCTGACCAGAGTATGTGTTAGGACAGGCACAGTTAAACCTGGTGCTGTGAGCGTCACAAATCTCTTGACATACACCTCCATTGAGACAAGGATTGGTGCGGCAGCATCTGTCGATGCAATGATGCTTCTCTGGTGTGTATTTGTCTCCACCCTACAGCAACATTCGAAGGATTTTTTAGCTTACCATGCTCATCGAATTGGGTTAGCACGTGCACTTTAGCAACCGTCGACAAATCTCATCGGAAACGGATCGAATCGATAACAAACAGTGCGAGCAAAGTACGAGTGCCTACAACACATAGCGGGGCACCAGAAAGGAGATGAAATATCCATCAAAATTAGATTTGAAATGCAGTAATACAACAATGGTAAAGTCAATGATGTCTTTATGAAATTTGTAGTCACTTCTGTTCTGCGGTTCCCTTCGCATTACAACACGGCCTTTAAGAGAAAAATTTGCGAGGAAGAGAATGAACCCAATCCTCTAGATCTCTTAGCCAAAAAATCGCCTGTTAAAACTTTTGGAAAATGAGGAGATGAATGTTGATATACGCTGCTCAGAAATTTGTAAATATCTCTTGATAAAGTAACTCTTCGTTTAAGTCTTGTTTCAATTGTATTATATATCTTGATAACTTTGCAATTGATTATTTAATTATTCAACGGACTTAATTTTATTTTATTTTATTTAACAATTGTATTTTTATTAATGATTATCTTTGTTTAATTGTATCGGTATGTGATCCTTAGCAGAGACAGCACTTGTTTTAGAAGGGTGGCCCGCCTAGAATAGCTTGCTAATTGCGGGTCACCTAGGACTGTGATAATATTGTATTGCTAACAAATAAAATTGAATTGAATTGAATTGAAAAATTGAATTGCCAAATCAGTTTGTTTTAGTTTTGTCTAGATCAATCATATCGCAGAATGATCAGTATGCACCAAAATGGCTTTGGCCCGGACTGACATATAACACAACTGTTTTTTAAGGAGTACCGCAAAACTTGATCATGTGGAAATATTTATTTAATTTACGAACTTGAACATCTTGGGATATTTACTTTATTTAAGAAAGTTCATAAATAAATGAATAAGGATTAGATAAATAATCTTATCTCACCTTCACCGTGTAGCTTCTCACCAAATCATAATAATTTCCCCCTTGCCTCCATTTCATCGCCGCTGGCTCCATGTCTTTGTTAGCATCGTTAAGCTCACAATTGTTTTCTTTGGAAAGAGGGAAATAGTTCATGGATACACACAGGCAGTCATCTTTGCACTTCAAGTGACACTGGATGGCGTTTGGGACTGTCAATCTTTCAAACACGTGACCCTCAAGAATTTGGTTATGGATGACATCGTCATCGATAGCAAACTTGAAGTTTTGAGAAGTTACTTTTTTCTGTGCCTCAGTAGAGAGGGTCAAATTGAATACAAACAGCACGACTTGGAGATATTGTACGATGCCCATAGCAATAGCACTACTAATGTGAAGAAAAAAAAGATACATGATTATTTCTGATAAGCATGGGGTAATTTGGAACGAAACATATAGATATTTGGGTCTCTTGCTTAATTGCGACGGAAAGAAAATAATAGTTAGCAGTAAATTGCCAAAATTTTAGTCGTTAGCCGAAAGAGCCATTACCATATTGAGACCTTCTTCTGAGTCAGTAAACGTTTTGAAAGACTGAAAAGAGTGTATCCGTCTCGCTGTAAAGTCGATCTTCACTACAGAATCACATATTTGCGGAATTTTGAAAAGAAGACTAGGCAAACATTCAAGCCCAAACGAAATTGCTCCTCGACGGTTTGTGTTAGGAATGCTCTACAAAAGGAGACGTCTCAAAATGTTTTGCGTTACAAAACCAAGAAAGGAAACTCTACCCACCATCAGTTGTGAAAAGATCCTCTTTCAGCGATGCACTTATGAATCTCTGTGCTCTACAAAGTCAACTCTAAGAACGATTTGGAATGTATTATTCACAATTGAATATTTAAAAAGGGTCGCATTTTATTTTTTTACCATAGGAGTATGGGATATACAATATTAATGAAAGCTCTTAAAGTAAGCTTTCCTTCCATCGATGAATGATGATATCTCGAGTTTCGCTACACCTATAAATTTCGCAACCGTATGGCTGGTTTCTTTTCCAGCTTTAAGAAAAGAAATAGAATACAGACCAGTCAGCTAACAAACTCTGATCTTGTGTTGTATCCGTAGACTGTAAAAACACATAAGTTCTGTCTGTAGAGCCAGTTAGTAATTATTCACCGAAGTGGAAAAAATTAAATATTGTAGTCAATAAACCGAAAAACTAGAAAAACTTAAGTGAATTATTTAGGTTCATAAGTGCAGCTTTAAAAGATGTTTTCAATAAGAATCGCAATGTTTTTCAAAATATGAAGACCCCCCGTCAAGTTCGACTTTCGAACATGGCAGCCCTTCTGTCGCGGTGACTATTAATGTATAATGTTCCGAAACTTTTTAATTTTTAAAACTAATAGTAAAAGGGCGTCAATTTTGGCCTCATTTTGCTAAAAGAACCGATATTTTGACGAGTTAAGAAGAAAAGCTACCCACATAAAAGAGCTTGAAAGCAAGGGCAGAAATTTACTGTAGCCTGTTTTATTTGATTTTCATGATAAGAATTCCACTTTTGACAGATTAGATCACTTCAGGATATTCGTCTGCCCAGTAAATTAAATAAAATAGACTAAACAACTTAAGTTTACCACATCTTTGGCACAGTGTAGCTCCTCACCTGATTATGGTAATTTCTTCCTTCTCTAAATTTCATCGCCAATGGCTTCATATCTTGATTGGCATCATTGAGCTCTCAGTTGCTTGATTTGAACCGAGGGAATAATGATTATATATACAAGCAGTCATACTTACACATCACATGTAACCAACGAATGGTAGCAAAATAAGGCACATAGCTCCCTAATTATCTATAATTGTCATAATCACCTACACAATTATCTCTTGGCCATGAATCAGAGATGAACGAGGGAAAGCTGTTGAAGTCATTGAGGTGCCTGTTCGAGTTAACCCGAGGTGACTACACTAACATGATTGTTGCATCAGTTAACTGCTGCTTAGAAAAACCTAAGATGAGTTAACGCCCTGAACGTAAGCTTGCATGTGGAAATGGGCCCCCGAGGCTATTTTTCCACGTTGTAATTGATAAGTGATGGAAAGTTTTACGTTCGTTACACACACAACTTATCTATATTTTCAGGCAAGAACGAATAATTGACCCGGTTGTTATTTGTCCAACTTGTTTTGATCAACACACTTTGCCAGTGATATTTCATTCGAAGTTTCAATGGCCCAACGATGTGCAAAGTTTCACTCATGAATTTAAAAATTTGCATGAAAAAATGATAAAATATCACAAAATCTTTCTCAAACGCTGACCCTTCTCTAGAAAGATGTGCAAATAAGGAACATAGATGATAATATTAGACACTTGTTATCATTGATACTTCTTCACATTATGTAAATTTTGAATAAGAGCCGAATGATATGAATTATCCAAGAACGCATGCCATCCATTCACAGTTTAAAAGCGTCAACTAGAGAAGGAGAGATTAAGGTCAGACTTCACCATTGAGGAGTCTACTAGGGATCAAAACTAGAAGTAATAATAATAATAACGCTGAAATAGAATACAACCCGAAGCAATTTTACTGTTTCTCCAGGCATTATTGTTGATGTCTTTTTGTTTTTTCTGCAGTCATCCACCCCAGACGAAAGACACGCACCCAGGCCGTAAAATGATCGTCCGTGCCAAACCGATAATAAACAGTACTTACTCGTTTGAAAAACTTCATGAAAAAGAATCTGTATATGGCAGAAATTCAAAATAAACACGAGTACTGTAAATCAAACATCGTAATTTGTTATGGAAATTAGTGTAATGAGATCATTTTGCAATGAAAAACCTTCACAAATGTTACGTCGTTAAATTTTTAGTTTTCCTTGCTTCTCTCTAACTTATCAAGTAAGTATGCTTGATTTAGAAGCCAGAAATAATCGTAAATAGTCGAATTAGATCAATGTTTTGTCGGTGAGGGATGTAGCCGCTTCATTAACAGAAAACGATAGAGATTGTGTCATTATTTTTTTTAGCTTTAAGGGGGCCTTCTGGTTTCCCCAATAAAAATTATAATTATCTTAGATAAGCTACCATTTTACACTCGGTTGCGGATGGCAACTTATTTTGTCCTAAAAATACAAAAGAAATAATAAAATAACTTCCTATAACTTCAAGCTTTAACAAAAACAAAACAAACAAACTCACAATAACAAAGTAAAAATTTCGAAATCATCTAATAACTGAGTAATCCTTTATAGTTTCGTTATATGAAGTTTCCTTTATTTTCATAATATTCACAAGCAAACCTGTACACTAATGTTACACAAAACTGGACGGTCAAGCTAGGCTTGATAGTAATTAGCCAAAGAAGAAGGAGAAATTCGAAGTTTTTGTAATTAGATCAGTCTCAAAAGGGGCTTTCCTAAATGAAAATTTTGACTGAAGCCATTAAACCACTTTCCAAATCCTTCGACCAGGTACATGGTAAACTCTTCCTCTTGACAACAGATACAAAGTGAGTCGTTTTCGACTTCAAAGATGTAAAGATTTCTTTGTGCAAATTTATGACAGTGGACTTCTATCATCCTGCTGACTCCTGAGATGTATCTACAAGGCTGCAGAAGAGATCGGTTTTCGAGTTATTTTACAACAAATGTCTCTTTCTCTCTAAATAAAAATAACAAAGTAATACCTGAGGGTATGTAAATTGATGAAACAGCATTCAGGCGATTAAATAAAATGTGATGATGCCCCTTCCTATAGATATCAAATCCTATACAAACAAACTTAATGCAACTATGCAATTCAGTCCTCGTCTTAAGCTATGCAACTTAGTTGAATAGCAACTAAGACCCTAGTTGGTCTTTACCCTTGGTTGTTCTAACTCCAGAAGATAACATATTTAAATTTTTTTAGGCTTTTTAATGTTATGTTATATTATATTGTGTATGTTACAGATATAAGTTTTTTTTAAGGTTCCTAGGGCGTATTTGAACATATTCGTATTTTAGCTTACGTATACTAGCCATGAATTATTTTTAAACTACTATCACAGCGCAATTTTGTTCTTGTTTTTATGCTTCAAAAGGGAGCCAGGATTGAATTAGCTTTGCATTTTTGGTATACAAAGCTCGGGCTAATCTTCTACCTAAGCAATGCAAAGCTAAAAAAAATCACATATTACAACGGTTTGCTTGTTAGTCTTTGAATTCTGAATGTTCCCGTGATATCATATTTTGTTCTGATTGGCTGTCTTTATTGTTTCGGTTTGACGGTAACGGTAACGGAAGTGGAACGGTAACGAGATTCAAATCAATTTCTTCGATTTCAAAACAGACAATTTTCGAGAAACCAAATGCCTTTTGTGAAAAAAAGAAACAAAACAAAGCAAAACAAAAAGCAACCACAACCAGAAAAGGTCAGAATCCTTAAAGAAAACAAAAACCTTATCTAATACTCACAACTCATTCTAGCTTTAGTAGATTATTGGAACTTAGAATAAACTATTTATGTCTAACCCCAAACCAGTATTGCGTTGAAGAAGAATCCGAAGAGGAGCAGCGGTGATTCCTATTTATCACTCCGGAATGATACCGTCCAAAATTATTTGCGTTGTCAACGGCTCCTACAGATCCATCAAAGTCGCATTCTTTCTCCTTGCTTTTCAAACTGTTAACGAACTAAGCACCATTAAGATTCATTCTTGTGTAGGCGGTGCAATCAGAACAGTTAATACGACGGATGTTAATATACTTAAACAGTTTGCAACCTCCACCTCAGTCACCGAATATGTAATGACCTGCCAGAACAGCGCGTGCATGTTACTCTCAGATGTCTGAAGTGGTTTGAGAGAGACTGCATGAGTGATAAGGAAAAGCGGTAACAGTTCCAGTCCGGTTCATTGCTATTGTCATTCACGGGGAAATCCGTGCCAAACCCCTTATCCTTATATGTGGCCTCATTGGCAAAGGATAACGACTGTATCAATGCCCATACAAAGCCAGGTTCTGACTGCAAGTCATAGTAAACAGAAAACGGTTTATTGGCTGAATCAAAAACATCGTATTTTCCTGATTGCGAGGCCCCGTTGTTAGCTGTGCAGCTTCTTGGATGTGTAATCTGACCACAACGCTTACCAGTGTATTTGTAAGAACAGGTACAGTTAAACCTGGGGCTGTGATTGTCACAAATCTCCTAACATACTCCCCCATTGAGGCAGGGATTCTGACTGCAACATCTATTAACGCCGCGATGTTCTCTGGAATGTAGCTTCCTCACCCTAATTGAAAATGAACATTTTTCTTAAACTATTTTTTGATTAAAGTAAAGTCCAGCGGTGCAGATATCCATAAGTGAATTTGAGGGGGGAGGGGGGGGGGGGGGCCGGGGGACGTACAATAAAGAATTGCTACATGCTTAAGGTGAGTATTTCAAGTTAAAGATGCCCGCAGGATGTAAGTTTTAAGAGCACGAGAGAAGCGTAAGAGTTGCCTGAGTGCTCTTCAAACTTCCCAAGTGGATTCATAACTCGATACACGCACAGCTAAAGTATGAACTGAAAAAATTTCCATATAACATAGCATGCAGACACAAGTTGTGCTCGATAAAATAGAGTTTAGTTCGTGTAGTGTGATCGTCCGGGTGAGTGTAGTTGTGAAAAGAACTGTTGTTGGTGACTGACGTTTCGACTATCTGTGCGATAGTCATCTTCAGAGTCAAGTGAGGAGTAGTTGTCAGTCGATGATGTTATAAAGTCTAGTCTGTTGAACGTGATTGGTCTGTTTAGCCGTGATGTGATTGGCTGGAAGACTCGTGTAGAGTTTGTTAACAGTAATTGGTCGGTTTCGATCCGTCTGTTGTTTGTCGGTCTGTTTGTCGGTTTGTTCACGTCGTTAATGAGTCGTTTGTAAGGTGCTGGTAATTGTTGACATCTGTTGAGAGGCGTCTGTTCTAAGTTAGTGAACCAGCTTTCCAGAGCATTCGATCTTATAAATCGCTCCCTGTCTGTTGTTGGGTTCGTCTTTGTCTTTTGTAGGTTGTAGGATCCGCGCGATAGCCTCAGAAGTGCCTTTGATGTAGGGTATAGCAGCTGTAGTAGTGATAGATGTGGAGTCCCTGTTAGTTTCTGTAGTGTCGGTCACTCTGTGAGTGTTTCGTCTAATGAAGTCAGTGTTGTAGTTGTTTTTGTCAAAAACACGGTCAAGGTACTTGTTTTCGTCAGATAAACTGTCCGGTGTGTTGCAAACAAGTTGCGCTCGTCTTGTCAATGTCTTGATAGTCGTAGCTTTGTGGGAAGTCGGGTTGTAGGATGATTCGTCAAGAAGTCTGTCGGTATGCGTCGGTTTTCTTATACTCCTGGGTTCAAACCATTTACTTTACTAAAATAGAGTTTATTACAACTTTGTCCGATTTACCAGGTAATCATGTTCTAACCGAAAACTATGAATAAATGAAAAGGTAAAAACGACCAAGAAATATTTCCAGACCAAATCTTTAGTCAAAGAATTGAACATTTTCTGCTCAGAGGCAAAAAATGAACGAATTTCTTGCATTTAGGAGAGCGCGTAGTAGATTCAATGTGCTTGAATCGTTGTTTACTAGAATTCAAGGCCAGAAATTGCGTAGGTTTATGTTGAAGATTTTGAAAATTCTGAAATAATTGTAAGGTTTTTAAAATTAAAATCCGCTATTTAACAATACTTTTAGGATATATATGAACCCTCAAAACTGATATCAACTATTCAAAAAGCTGAGCAAAAACTTACAAATCTCTTGCATCTACGAGACACTTGTGATAGATTTACGCTGCTTGAATTGTTGTTTACCAAAATTTGCAACCTGAATATTGTTTAACTTTGAGTTAAAAATTCTGAAAATTGTACGATTTCAAAACAAAGTCTTCTGTTGAACAAAACTTTGGGTACATAACAACGCTTCAAAATAATATTTTCCGTTGTAATGAAGAGTCCCCAGCGTCGCAAAGCCTCAGTTGAAGTCAGAATACTCAGTTCTGTTTTCAGCCATAATTCCCATCGCGTTTGTGAATAAAGTATTGTCAACTCCGAAACTAATTTCGTCGCTTGAAGGGAAAAAGAAATGCTCATTGTTTCTCGAAACCAGTCTTATTCAGCATATTTTGTTTTCATTTTGATCTACAAAGGTCTTTCTAAATTGGGATAGAACGGAAAGATAGTCTTAACTGATAGTTTTGAATTCTCGCCGCTAAACTCGACAGGACTTTTAGCCGAAGTGATACTGCACAAGTCATGTTATGAATGCACAGACGTGCACTATTTTTAGAGAATAATGCATGGGCGCGCGTAGATATGAAATGTCGAGTTGAACACTCAAAAAGCGACCTTGTATTATTTTGTTTATCATATAAACACAATAGCGCATTAGTGACGAGAAAAGCTGACATCAACAATGAAAGAAAATAAATTGAAGCATCGACAATCGTACAGTGCGTTGGCGCTAAGGCTCAAGATGGAAAAATGCTTTGAATCATGATTACAAAAACAACAATGGGCGGAATTTTAAATTTACAAAATTCTCATTTCTTGAATTTTTTACTTACCGACAGAAGAAGTCTTTCAAGTAAACAGCCAAAATCGGCCTGTGACAAATCTTCCAGTTGTCGATTTCCGTTCTCAGCCACGACAAAGGCCATTACCAAAGTCACTGAATACGTAACTTTGGGTTTTTCTTTTCATATATTGTTTTTCTTTCCCTTCTAGCAAAGTTTGAACGTCACTCCCTGTCAGCGGTACGAAATTATTAAATGTTTTAGCCGCCATAATCCGAGAAAGTTCCGCGGACAAACTACCTTGTATTGAGAATGTTCAGGGCTTTGCCGTTCATTTATCAACCTGGCCGAGTGACGCGAAAGGCGAGTGATGTGTCAGCAGCTGATTGGCGTTATCAAACACACGTGAAAAAATATCGTATTCTTTCACGTGTGTTGTTACGGCTTTTGTCAGAGCTGCAGATCCTTGTATAACATCGTAGTTTATATGATAAATAATGATTTTTATCATGGTAGCTCCCTTAGGATATAGTTAGGCCTTGCGCGCGCGCTATGTTGTGATAAAAATGTAAGTAACCAAAAAAATAAATAAATAAGGCAATTCTATCAATAGCAAACGATTCTATCTCTCTCCTTCACCGTCTAGCTTCTCACCAAATCATAATAATTTCCTCCATATCATTGCGGCTTTTTCTGCGTCTTTGTTAGCGTCGTTGAGCTCACAGTTATTTTCTTTGAACAGAGGGAAATAATTCATGGATACCCACAGGCAGTCATCTTAGCACTTCACGTGACACTGGGTGGCGCTGTGGACTGTCAATCTTTGAAACATGTGACCCTCAAGAATGTGATTATGAGTTTTGACAATTTACTGTTGGCTGCGCCTTATTGGTCTGAGTGAGCTGAGATACCAACAACATCGCGCGTAGATAGCGAAGAACACTCATGGTGGACCTTAAAAACCTACAAATTAGTTGGATATCTTAATAATTATACTAAGACATTTAAAAATGAGTTCGTAGCAATCAGAGTACACGTAGGGAAAAGGCAAAAAATCATGAATAGGTACGTGATCGTACTATGGTGGATCGCGGTATAAACGGCGCTTAAGACATTCGGCAAGATCTTAACCAGCGCCTTAAAGTGTTCTCTTCTTTTGACGCGAAAGCGATTACGTAATACTTATTGACAAAGGGGCCATCGTTCTCCGGGGTCGAATATCTCGATGACAGGTTAAATATCTGATATAAATAAATTGACCGAGATTAAAATGAGAATCTAAAGTACAGTGTACATGGCGATCCAGATATATTATGCTATGTCCAATTGGAAATTACCTCACTTATCCTTACTTTTGCATCCGCCACCTTTGATGATATTTCAACTGGGTTTCTTTTAAGTTATTTGTACATTAAAGGAGCTGAATTTTTGGAATGACTTTTCTAAGCAGTATTAGTATGCAAAGAGAAAAAATAGAAAAACAATTTAAGGAAACGGTACAGAAACACAAAACTAGTGTCCCTGGTTGGCACAGTGTCGTTTCTCAAAAAGCGCCTCATCTTCATGTCATGGGCCTTCATCATGCTGTTTAATATGGAAAAGTTTCACTCATAGCATAATTCTTCAAAATTTGCCCAACAAAGCGACGTTTACAGCCAAGTTGGATCGTTAAGATCGTGTCTTTGTCTGCGGACAAATTTTAACCAATTTTCCTCTCACAGTCGGGATCGTTCGGGAACTGAAACATTCTATGCCCGGTGGCGGAACGATATATTCTGAGAGCTTTGCTGATCAGAGCCGGGGTACCAGCAACACAATATCGCCCTCGTTGCCGCGTATCTTTCATACTATTCGCCATACTGAATTCGATTTTATGTTACCAAAGTGACGTCAGCGGTTTTTTCGCGCAATTCGAATACCACTTTTGAGGGGAAAATGGCATAACTTTAAAAGCTTCTAAAATCGTCAATTTTATCATTAAACGTTTCAAACTTCGGAAACGTAGATTTCAAATAATGAACTTTATAACTAGAATATAACTTCATCGTCACTTGGATTTGTATTTGATAATGTATTGCCAGCACGTCCAACAGTGTAATGTCGCTGTAAATCCACAAGCTTTAAGGAAAAGTCTGGAATGATGCTATAATAAGATGATGTCTCACATTATGTACAACAATCCTGAATGACCTTTACACTTCACTGGTGCTTTTCTTGACAAACATCTGATCCAACTACTATACCTACTTCATCTCCTACATTTTGAACATTTCAAAAATTGTTTTATGAACAAATTTGCAATGTTATAAAGTAAGCAGTGATCCTAACGAAGCATTTAAGTACCTTAGTCCTTGTGAAAGAGAGGCTGTTGAGGGCTTCTCACAGTTATGCATCGAGTCCCAAATATTAAAATCAAGCAAAGCTGTACATATTTATCACTTAGGAGAAATTGCTAACATCTCCCTGCCACTAAGTAAATACCATTTCTCCTCACTGTGCGGATTTTTTAAAGCGAAATCAAGAAACCTAAACTTAAAGCTTGGTTTTACTAATGATCAAACTAACGAAGCCGAAGCTAATTTTCAATTATCAGTAAAGAGAAAACGGTTGATTGACTGAGTCAAGAAAATATCGCCCTACGACGACAGAACATGTCATAATTAGATTAATAGCGTACAGAGTTATTTAAACATCTCTGAATCTAAACACAAGCATTTTAACTTACGATTAGTCACTTGCTTCAAAGTAATTTGCATGAATCAACTAATGGTGAGCTCTGAATGCGTTTTCAAAGACGAATACGAAAAAAGGCCAATTTTATCGACCTTTGGCTTTTAAGATGTAAGTTTACTATCTATTGAACATTACATGAAAAGATGAATGTGCAGGTAAAAAGTGTTTGTACAGAGACCGCCTACTTATTTCAACTATTCAAATATGGACGCTACGTATCTAAGGTTGCTTATGACGTCGCTCTTGTGCATGTCTAAATTCTTCTGTGATAAAGATCAGTGTAACTATCTGAGATATTAAACGTTTAGTTCAAGTTCAGCTCCTAAATGGGCCAAACTTGGAGGCACATGATGTCATTGTTAGTTGTTAGCCTTGCTCCGATGTTTTCTTGCTTTCAGTTGGCTGTGTTTCCTTTTCTATGAAAGGAAATGAATTCGCAAAAAGTCACACGTCACATTTAGCTCCAAACCAATGCTGCGTTGTAGAAGCAGGAGAAAACGAGCAGCGGTGATCCGGATTTATATACTTGTTGTGAAATTTTCCGAAATTTTTTTCATCGGGGACTCCACCTGGTTTTCCATTAAATTTACATCCGAATTGTGTGCTATTGTAACTCCTTCTGTGCCAGGACACATCTTCCTGCTGTTTTGTCAGGGCGGTGCAATCAGAACAATTGATTCCTCGGATATTGACATATTCGTACATCTGGCAGGTGTTCCAGGTACCAAAAATGTCATGACCTGCCAGCTTAGCGCGTGCGTAGTCCGTATACTGCAGACCATCCGTAGAAAAGTTACAAGTTGCTCTCAGATGTGTGGAGTGATTAGCAAGATACTGCATCTGTGATAAGGATAGTCGGAACTCGTTCCAATTAATTTCCCCCACTTTAATATCAATCTCAAAGTTTTTGCCAAACCCAGTATAATTGAAGGCATTTTTCTTGGACAAGGATAACGATTGTATTAACGTCCATACAAAGTCAGGTTCAGACTGCAAGTCACAGTAAACAGAAAACCGTTCATTGCTTGAATCGTAGATGTCGTATTTTCCTGATGTCGAGGCACCGTTCTTAGCTATGTCTTTGCAGCTTCTCGGATGTTTCATCTTCTCACACCGCTGACCAGAGTATGTGTTAGGACAGGTACAGTTAAACCTGGTGCTATGAGTGTCACAAATCTCCTGACATACTCCTCCATTGAGACAAGGATTGGTGCGGCAGCATCTGTTGATGCAATGATGCTTCTCTGGTGCGTATTTGCCTCCACCCTACAGCAACATTCAAAGGATGTTTTAGCTCAGCATGCTCATAGAATTGGGGTAGCATATACTTTTTAGCACCCATCGAAAAATCTCACCGGAATCTGATCGAATCGATAACAAACAGTGCGAGCAAAGTACGTGTGCGTACAACACATAACGGGGTGCCAGAATGGAGATGAAATTTCCATTGCAAGTAGATTTGAAATGCAGTAATACAGCAATGGGTAAGCCAATGATGTCTTTATGAAATTTGTAGTCATGTCTGTCCTGCCGTTCCCTTCGCATTACGACATGGCCGTTAAGAAAATAGTTTGTGAGAAAGGGAACGGATCCAATCCTCTCTCAGCCAAATCAGTTTGTTTTGGTTTTGTCTAGACCAATCATATCGCAGACAAAACGGCATGCACAAAATTGTCTTGGGCTCGGACTGACCTATAACACATCTTTTTTTTAAGGAGTACCGCAAAACTTGATCGTGTGGAAATACTTATTTTATTTACGAACTTGAACATCTTGGGATATTTACTTTGTTTACGGAAGTTGATAAATAAATGAGTAAGGAATTAAATAAATAATCTTATCTCACCTTCACCGTGTAGCTTCTCACCAAATCATAATAATTTCCCCCTTGCCTCAATTTCATCGCCGCTGGCTCCATGTCTTTGTTAGCGTCGTTGAGCTCACAATTGTTTTCTCTGGACAGAGGGAAATAATTCATGGATACACACAAGCAGTCATCTTTGCACTTCAAGTAACAGTCAATGGCGGTTGGAACTGTCAATCTTTCAAACACGTGACCCTCAAGAATTTGGTTATGGATGACATCGCGATCGATAGCAAACTTAAAGTTTTGACAAGTAACTTTTTCCTGTGCCTCAGTGGAGAGGGTCAAACTGAATACAAACAGCACGACTTGGAGATATTGTACGATGCCCATAGCAATGGCACTATTGATGTGAAGAAAAAAATATACATGATTATTTAATCTGGGGTAATCTGGAACGAAATAAATAGATATTTGGGTTTCCTGCTTAAAAGCGACCAACATTGATGGATTTTTCAAAATTAACTATGAAATTATTTTCCTTAAAGCATGAACCGTAGCATTTATCTTAATTGCAACGAAAAGAAAATAATAGTTAGCAGTAAAATTGCTAAAATTTTAGTCGTTAGCCGTAAGAGCCATTACCATATTGAGACCTTCTGAGTCAGTAAACGTTTTGAAAGACTGAAAAGAATTAATTCGTCTCGCTGGGAACTCGATCTTCACTACAGAATCACTTATTTGCGGAATTTTGAAAAGGAGACCGGGCAAACATTCAAGCCCAAACGAAATTGCTCCTCGACGGTTTCTGTTAGGAATACTCTTCAAAAGGAACAGTAAACGTTCCCTGCAGTTTAGCCTAAGCTGAACACAGTTTATAAAGAATTGATTGTCAGCTCAAATACTAAGCTGATTTCTCTTCATTGCTCAGGTTGAAATGGAGGGAGATATATTTGCCAATGGAACTGATATAAAAAAATACACGAACCAGTAATTGCTGATTAAAAGTATGTCGGTTCCAGTTGGTTGAATACAAAGCTAAATGTCGAAGTATATCAAATCTCAGTGAAACAGCCGCTGCGATGAGCCAAAATTTTAATCGTTAGCCGTAAGTAAGAGCCATTACCATGGTGAGACCTTCTTCTAAGTCAGTAAACGTTTTAAAAGACAGTAAGGAGTGTAGTTGTCTCGCTGTACAGAATCACCAATCTGCCGTTATCCGAAAATATGTTAGACAAAAACTTAAGCGCAAAAGAAATTGCTCCTGAACAGTTTATGTTAGGAATGCTTCACAAAATAAGCTGTAAAAATGCACGGTAGTTTAGCTTAAGCTAAACACTCAGTTTAAATACCAAGCTGATTTCTCTTCACCGCATAGGTTGCAATAAAGGGAGATATTCTGGACTATTCAGTCTTGATTTCATTTTAAGATTGGCAAATGGAATTGATATGAAAAATAAACGAACCAGTTTCAATTTCTCTACTGCAGTAATTGCCGATTAAAAGTATGTCGGTTACAATTAGTTGAATGCAAAGCTAATGCCGAAGTATGTCAAATCTCAGTTAAACAGCCGCTGCGATGAACGTTATCAAAAAGTGTTTCATGATAGCATGTTTCTGTTTGACGTTCATGTATTAAAAAAAATCGCCTAAGTTTGAGGAGTTTTTCTTGAAATGTAAAACTTTCAAGACTTTCGTGTGTGACCGTTAATTAAGAAAAAGCGTTTGAAATTAAGGAGAGATGTCAGAAGGTTTTGTGTTACAAAACCACAAAAAGAGAAACTCTACCTACCATCAATTGTTAAAAGATCCTTTTTAAACAATGCACTTGATGAGTATGTATCCTCGACGGAATATTCTCAAAGAATGATTTGCAATGTATTTTTCCTACATTAATATTTAAAGCGGATCGCAATTTACTGTTTACCACAATATTTGAAACATTGATGAACGTATTAATGTAAGCTTTCTTTCCATCGGCGAATGAAAATATGTCAAGTCTTGCCACACCTGCTAATGGCTCAAACTTATGGCTGGTTTCTTTTCTAGTTTTAAGAAAAAGTATCAAGTACACACCAGTCGGCTACAAATCAAACAAACCTAACAAACTCTTATAATATCCGTAGACTTAAAAAAGCTCTTAAACTTGAGTAAGCAAAATAACCATTTATACTCACTGGAAAGTTCTCTCTGTAGGGGCAGTTAATAATTATTTACCAAAGTAGAGGTGGATATTGATGGAGATTATCTCTATCATTTTCACCGACACTCACCCCAGGTAAACAATTATTTTAGTATATGCCTGACAGAAAAAAAACAAAGTTATTTATTTCAGTCAATAAACTGAAGAGGAGTCTGAAATTAAACTCTCGACGTGATATTTGTCTCTACGGCTGAGTGGAACTGATTTATCACTTCCTAGCTAGCCAATCAACGTGTACGAAAAGCACTATTTACCCGTGTGGGGAAAACTAAAATGAATTACTTACGTTCATGAATACAGCCTTATAGGATGTTTTAAAAGAGAATCGCAATGTTTTTCAAAATATTATGAGCTCTCGTCGTGTTCCATTGGGGAACATTTAGCAACCCTTTGTTTCGGTGACTATTGATGTTAAATGTTTCCAAAATTGTAATTTTTGAGCTAAATTTTGAATTGGTCGATTTCAGCTCCGTTTTTCGAAGAAAAATAAATTTTGAGCCTTATTCGGAGAAATGAAGAGCGTATTCTTTTTTTTACAAGTAACGAAGAAGAACTACGTACATAAACGTGCTGGAAATTAAAAGCCTAGAATTTACTATAGCCTGTTTTATTTGGTTTTAATGATAAAATAGATACTGTTTTTTATAGAGTAGGTCACTTCAGGATACTATTCGAATAACTAAATGTGTTATTAATAAACTTTGGTCCAGACTAAACAAATCAAGGTAACTGTACAAAACATGGTGTTCTTCGAAGAAATATCCCTATGCAAGCCACCTTTACAAAGACCAAGCAAAAGTTTACATAAATGCAAAGCTAGATATTCGTAATATTATGAAAATATGTTCATCTTGTATGGGTTTTTGTTTTTATGGCATTTGAAGTTCTTCAAATGCAGACTGTACTGTTGTGCCTATATTATTGAAATGCCAGCTGCCGTGTTCCCACAGAAATCAAAACAAACTGCGCCTCGTAACTTAAAAGACATTGAGGTAAATTTTCAAATAACCAAGATTCATGCAGCAATTGCCTAGAGACACACAGGTGAAAATGAGGTTTTGAAAGGCTCACCGGGGAAAAACAAGGCTAAAAACCTTTTCGAAGAAATGCTTGCTAATAATTGTTCAAATTTTGCTGTTGGTCGGCCTCATTCTTTTTCTCTGGTTTTTAGCGTCTACTTTTTGCCTTCTGAGGTATAATCATGATGCAGTAAATAACTTTTAATCGATACAAGGCAAATGCACCCTAAATTAAATAAGAGAAAATATATTCATTAATAGGTAGCCATTCCATGCAGTATTCGTCTTGGGAATAATACTTCCGTTCGAGAGACTGTCTATTCATTGTATTGTAAGTGAATTTGACATTTCCCACTGCCTGGACAAGGAGCCTCCTTCTCTATCCCATAATGTTCTCTTGTTATTTATCAAAACTTTTCCTCTCAATTTTTAAATTTTTACGGATAAATGGAAATGTCGTGGATTTGCCAAAACCTAGAACTTCATCCGAACTTCATAAGCTATTATCACTTTTCATTTCAGCTTTTGAAACATGTATGGGTAGCACATGCCTCGTAATGAAAAATTTACATATTTATCTCTAGCATCCGTTAATATTAATAACACGCAAATATGATCAAGAAGACTATCTCTTGAAATCAAATGGAACGTGGTGTCTTCAGGGGAAGTTAATGGTAACCAAACCAACTTTATTGTCTGGTCTGAGAAAATTAAATATTTATGTTCATAAGTGGAGTGGAAAAAGAATCTCCTGATAAACCCCTCCATTGAGACAAGGATTAGAGAGGCAGCATCTATTAACATAGCAATCCTCTTTCGCGCTGAATTTATCTCCACCCTACAGGAATATAACAGGTTGCTCACAGAACTTTTTTAGAAACTGTTTTGAAGGAGCACTGGAACACTTGAACAGCTTGGGATACTTACTTCATTTACGAAAGTTCATAAATAAATGAATAAGGAATTAAATGAACAATGTTATCTCACCTTCACCGTGTAGCTTCTCACCAAATCATAATAATTTCATCCCTACCTCCATTTCATTGCCGCTGGATCCATGTCTTCGTCAGCGACGTTAAGCTCACAATTATTTTCTATGGAGTGAGGGAAACAGTCCATGGATACACACAGGCAGTCATCTCTGCACTTCACGTGACACTGGGTGGCGCTGTGGGCTGTCAATCATTGAAACACGTGACCCTCAAGAATGTGGTAAGGGACGACATCGTCATCGATTGCAGACTTGAAGATTTGAGAATTTACTGCTTTTTGCGGCACAGTGGAGAAGGTAATTTAATACAAACAGCATGACTTGGAGATATTGTAAGAAGCCCATAGCAATGGCACTATATTAATGTGAAGAAAAAAAGATACATGATTATTTCATCAGATAAGCATTGGGTAATTTGAAACGAAATGAGTAGATGTTTGGGTCTCTTACCTTAAAGCGACCTCCATTCATAAAATTTCTTGAGATGGAACATTTGCTCATTTGTGGAAAATACATTGATGCATTTTTTTAAATTATCAAGGAAGTTGTTTTCCTTAAAGCACTAACCGTAACATTTTTTTCCAATTGCAACGGAAAGAGAAAAATTGCCAAATTTTAGTCATTGGCCGTAAGAGCCATCACCATGTTAAGACCTTCTGAGTCAGTAAACGTTTTGGAAGAAGTGAGGAGTGTGTTCGTCTCGCTGTGAAGTCGCTCTTCTCTACAGAATCACTTATTTGCGGAATTTCGAAAAGAAGATTGGGCAAACATTCAAGCCCAAACGAAATTGCTCCTCGACAGTTTTTGCTCTACAGAAGGAGCCCGGCGTAACTGACGTACCCTGCAGTTTAGCCCAAGCTGAACACAGTTTACAAATAATTGATTGTTAGCTCAAATGTAAAGCTGATTTCTCTTCATTGCCCAGGTTTCAATGGAGGGAGATATATCGGCAAATGGAACTGATATAAAACGTAAACGAATCGGGTAATTGCTGATTAAAAGTATATCAGTTACAGTTACTTAAATGCAAAGCTAAATATCGAAGTATATCAAATCTCAGTGAAACAGCCACTGCGATGAACTTTATCAAAAACTGACGTTCATCTATCAACTTTGAGGAGTGTTACTTGAAACGTAAAACTTTCAAGAGTTTCCTTTGTGTCCTTAATAACAAAAGTAGCGTTTTGAAAATAAGGGAGATCTCAGAACGTTATGTGTTACAAAACCAAAACAAGAGAAACTCTACCCAGCATCAATTGTTAGAGATCCTCCTTCAGCAACCGCACTTATGAGTCTCTGCACTCTACAAAATCAACTCAAAGAATGATTTGGAATGTGTTATTCACACTTTAATATTTAAAGAGGGTCGCATTTTATTATTTACCGTAGGAGAATAGGATGGAGAATATTAATGAAAGCTCTTAACGTGTTTCATTAGCATTTTATTAGATAGCGTGCAAAAGGATATCCTGCGTGTATCCGGCCCGTGTCTGAATATGCTTGCCAAGTTTTCCACAATGGTCTACCTGAGTATCTCTCTGAAGAGCTAGAGAATATTCAGCGCCGTGCAATAATTTTCCCAGTCTTAAGCTACCAAGAAGCTCTTAAAGAGTGCAATATTGCCACCCTCTACCAACGGCGCCAATTACTGACGGAGCGCCTTTTCAGTGAGATCAAAGACAACACCTGCCACAAATTACATGGCCTTTTGCCGTCATGTTATCTTACTACCGTAACCTTAAGGAGAAAGCGCGCTTTTAACGTACTTTTTTGCAGAACAAATAGACTGAAGAATAGTTTTATCATGTACAACGCGGCTATTTCCTAATGGCTTTATCATGTGTGATGCGAATTTTAATATACACATATAGTATTTTTTAGCCTTTTTTTATTTTATTTTTTATTCTTTTTGTATTTAGTATTAAGTAAACATTTTTACAGTCCGTAATAATTTTTATCCATGTTTTGAAAGTCACTGTGACGATTCTGTGTACAAAATCAAAAGCAAATATCTGCGGTGTGAATGAAAATCGATAGCCTGTGGGCCGTAGTAGCACCGATAGGTGAGACTTGTTTACAATCAGGTGTTTCGAATATATTCCAGTCAAGGTTAAATTGACTTATCAAGATTGTCGCAGTTATTTAAGTTCTACATTAGCGTGATTATTGCATCAGTCAACTGCTGCTCGGAAGATGAGTCAACGCCCAGAACCTTCTAAGCTTGCATGTGGAAATGGGCACCGAAGGCTATTTTTCTTTTATCAGCGCCACGTTGTAATTGATAAGAGATGGAAAGTTTTACGTTCGTTACTCGTTCAACTTATCCATGTTTTCAAACTGGAACGAATAATTGGTCTGGTTAGGTTATTATTTTTCCAACTTGTTTTAATCAACCCAGTTTGCTATTGATATTTCACTAAGAGTTTCAATCGCCCAACGACGTATAAAGTTTCACTCATAAATTTAGAAAAATGCATGAAAAAATGGTAAGATATCACAAAGTCGTTCTCAAACTCTGACTCTTTTCCAAAAAGATGTGCTAATAAAGAACAAAGATGATAATATGGGACACTTGTCATCATTGATACTTCTTTAAATTATGTAAAGTTGTCATTATTTAAAACAGGAACCGAATGATATGAATTATCCAAGACCGCACGCCATCCATTCACAGTTTAAAAGCGTCAACTAGAGTATGAGAGACTTAGGTCAGACTTCACATTTGGAGAGTCTACTAGTCATCAAAACTGGAAGTAATAATAACATCGAAATAGAATATAACCCGAAGCAATTTTACTATTTCTCCAGGCATTATTGTTGATGTAAAGTTGTTGTTTTTTTTCTTCCTGTAGTCATTCACCCCACACGAACACTCACAGCTAGGCCTTGAAAAGATCGTCCGTGAAGTTGTTTGTGCATTAAAATACGGCACAACTCATAAAAATACTCAGCTACAAACCAAAACGTCTAATAAGATATATTCATCCTAAAAAATACTAAAGAAATAATAAAATAACTTTCTATAACTTCAAGCTTTGACAAAAGCAAAACGAACAGGCCCACAATAGGAGAGTAAAAATTTCTAAATCATTTATTAACTGAGGAGGGTTGTCCAATACACCCAAACCGCTGCGAATCGTCAAACCGGAAATCGATTCGCGGCTAAGTGGTGTTGTGATACCGGAGTTCTGAGAAACCATCTCTTAAAACATGGAAACGCATACCGGCAGTCAATTTGTAAGAGACTTAGAAAATATTCCGCAAGTGTCTGCGATAGGGGGTTGAAGATGTTGTCGAATCGACTCGAATCGAACGACCCGTCATACCGGATGTCGATTTGCAAGACACTTGGAAACGCATACCGGAAGTCAATTTGTAAGAGACTTAGAAAATATTCCGCAAGTGTCTGTGAAGGGGGGTTGTCGATGTTGTCAAATCGACACGATTCAACTTGATTCGAACGACTCGTCACCACAAATGACGACCCGTCATACTGGATGTAATTTGCATCCGGTATGACGGATTGTCATTTTCTGTGACGAGTCGTTCGATTTGAGTCGAATCGTGTCGAATCGTCAACATTTGCTACACTGTATAGTTTATAATATTCTGACGATAGACTTCCTGTCATCTCACGCTTTAAGAACGTGGAAGGTTCATGTTGTCACGTTCTCGTAACATGCCATTCATTTTCACTCATTGCTTACATGTGCGCCCCTCGACTTCGGGTATGTTGAGGCACGATTCGACTTCCAGTGTGACGATTCGTCAATGACCGTTGACGAATCGCAACGCAACGGTTTGGATGTATTAGACATGTACGTTTGTCTAGGGAGGGAGCTTTCTTAAATGACAATTTTGACTGAAGCCGGTTGGCGAGAAAGAGAGAGCATTTTTATGATTAAAACTCTTTTCAAATCCTTCGACGAGGTACATGGTGGACTCGTCCTCTAAATTCGGGCTAATCTCCTACCTAAGCAATGCATAGCTAAAGACAATCTCAGATTACAACAGTTTGCTTGTTTCTCTTTGATTTCTTAATAGTTCCTGTGATATCATATTTTGTTCTGATTAGCTGTCTATATTGTTTCGGTTTGACAATACTCGTTGAAAAATCGTTCTATCAACGTCATACAATCAAACATCTTATAGGAAGCGGCTGTAATGAGACTCAAAATCAATTTCTTCGATTTCAAAAAAAAGGTTTCCGAGAAACCAAAGGCCTATGTTGATAAAAATAAAACAAATCAAAAAGCAATCACAACCAATAAAAGACAGAATCCTTAAAGAAAAGAAAAAAAAACTTATCTATTACTCAGAACTCATTCTAGTTTTAGCAGATTATTGGAACTTAGAATAAACTATTCATGTTTAACCCCAAACCAGTATTGCGTTGTAGAAGGATCCGAAGAGGAGCAGCGGTGATTCGTATTTATTGCTCCGGAACGATACCGTCCAAAATTATTTTCGTTGTCAACTGCTCCTGGTGACCCATCAAAATCGCATCCGTTTTCCTTGCTTTTGAAACTGTTCACGAACCAAGCACCATTAAGATCCATTCTCGTGTAGGCGGTGCAACCAGAACAGTTAATTCCACGGATGTTAATATACTCAAACAGTAGGCAATCTCCACCCCAGTCACCGAATATGTCATGACCTGCCATAACTGCGCGTGCGTAGTCCGTATACTGCAGGCCATCTGCAGGTAAGTTGCATGTTACTCTCAGATGTGTGGAGTGATTTGAGAGAGACTGCATATGTGATAAGGAAAGGCGGTAAGAGTTCCATTCCGGTTCATTGTTATTGTCATTCACAGGAAAATCCGTGCCAAACCCCTTATCCTTATATGTGGCCTTATTGGCGAAGGAGAACGACTGTATCAATGCCCATACAAAGCCAGGTTCTGACTGCAAGTCACAGTAAACAGAAAACGGTTTATTGGCTGAATCAAAAATATTGTATTTTCCTGATTGTGAGGCTCCGTTGTCAGCGATGTCTTTGCAGTTTCTTGGATGTGTAGTGTGACCACAACGCTTACCGGTGTATTTGTAAGAACAGGTGCAGTTAAACCTGGGGCTGCGATTGTCACAAATCTCCTGACATACCCCCCCGTTGAGGCAGGGATTCTGGTTGCAGCATCTATTAACGCAGCGATGTATCCCTGGAATGTAGCTTCCTCCACCCTAATTAAAAATGAACCTTTTTTCCCTCAAACTATTCCTTGCTTAAGGTAAAGTCAAGTGGTGCAGATATTCGGAAATAAATATATGGGAGGGGGGACGTACAAAAAAGAATTGGTCTTAGCTTGCGTATATCAAATTATGGATGCACGCGGGAACTAAGTTTTAAGAGCACGAGAGAAGCGTAAGGGTTGCTTGAGTGCTCTTCAAACTCCCAAGTGCATCCAAAACTCGAGGTATAGTTAAAGCGTGAACAAATTTCGTTATAACATAGCATGCAAGTTGTGCTCGAAAAAAAAGAGTTCATTACGACTTTGTCTGATTAACTTTGTAATCGTTTTCTACCCAAAAACTATGAATAAATGACAAGGTAAAAATGACCAAGAAATATTTTGAGACCAAATCTTTATTCAAAGAATTGTAAATTTTCTGCTCAAAAGCAGAAACGAACGAATTTCTTGCATTCAACATGCTTCAATCGTTGTTTACTAGAATTCAACGCCAGAAATTTGCGCATGTTTCTGTTAGAGATTTTGAAAATTCTGAAATTGTACGGTTTTAAAATTAAAATCTGCTATTTAACAATACTTTTAGGATATATCAACACTTACAACTGATATCAACCGTTCAAAACACGAATTAAAAGCCTTTAAATTTCTCGCATTTACGAGATACGTGTGGTAGATTTACGCTGCTTGAGATGCCGCTGTTTACTAAAATTTACTACCCGAAAATTGCTTAGCTTTGAACTAAAAACTCTGAAAATCGTACGATTTCTAAAACAAAATATTCCATTGAACAAAACTTTGGTACATGTCAATGCTTCACAATAATATTTTCCGCTCTAAAGAAGAGTCCCCAGCGTCGCAAAGTCTCAGTTGAAGTCAGAAAACTCAGTTCTGTTTCCAGCCATAATTCTCATCGCGTTTGTAAATAAAATATTGACAACTCTGAAACTAATTACGTCGCTCGAAGAGCTACTTGCTCATTGTTTTTTTCGAAACGAGTCTTATTCCGCATATTTTGTTTTCCTTTTGAGCTCCAAAGATCTATCTCAATCGGGATAGAACGGAAAAACAATCTTCAGTGATAGTTTTGAATTCTCGAGGCTAAACTAGACGGGATTTTTAGCCGAAGTGAAACTTCACACTTCAAGTTATGGATGCAATGACGAGCACTAAATATACATTAAGTATTTTGTTATATAATTAGACTTTCCATCAGACAATCATTTGGCAAAAACATGCTGTTGTATTCGGCGCGCGGGCAACAACTGCGCAATTGTATCCCGGTCGGGATACATTTGAATTTTATCAGGGGCATGTGACTAAGAATTAACCAATTACAGTCCTCGTTTGTTGAGTGAAAGTCTAGGTAGATAACAAGGATTTTTATTACGGTACCTCCCTTAGGATATAGGTAGGCCTTGCACGCGTGCTATGTTGTGATAAAAATGTAAGTGAGAAGAAAAACTAAGACAATTCTATCAACAACAAACGATTCTATCTCCCACCTTCACCGTGTAGCTTCTCATCAAATCATAATAATTTCCTCTTTCACTCCATTTCATCGCCGCTGGCTCCATGTCTTTGTTAGCATCGTTGAGCTCGCAGTTATTTTCTTTGGACAGAGGGAAATAATTCATGGATACACACAGGCAGTCATCTTTGCACTTCATGTGACACTGGGTGGCGCTGTGGACTGTCAATCTTTGAAAGACTTGACCCTCAAGAATGTGATTATAGACGACATCCTCATCGATAACAAACTTGAAGTTTCGACAACTTACTGTTGGCTGCGCCTCTTTGGTGTGAGTGAGCTGAGATATCAACAACATCGCATGTAGATAGCGAAGAACACTCATGGTGAACCTTAGAAACGTACAAATGAGATGGATATCTTCATTCCATAATTATACCGAGGCATTTAAAATTTAGTTAGTAGCAGGCGGAGTCTACTAAGAAAAAAAGGCAAAAAATAGTGAATAGGTATGTGATCGTACTATGGTGTAAACTCGACTCGACCTTAGGTTACGATCAAGATCTTAACAAGCGCCTTAAAGTTGTCTCTTCTTTTGACGCGAAAGCGATTAGGTAATGCTTATTGAGAAAGGGAGCATCGTTCTCCGGGATCGAATATCTCGGTGACTGATTAAGTAACTAATATTGAAAATTAGCCGAAATTGAAATGAGAATCTGAGGTACAGTGTGCATGGCGCACTAGATATATTTTGCTGTGTCGATAGTAGAAAAAATTAACTTTAAACTTATCGAAAAGGTCATGCCGCATGAGTTTAATTTTATTCAATCAACGGAGTAGAAACAGATTACATGTTGTCTCCCTTCAGTAGTTCAGTAACAAACTTTCGGTTTTAACTGAGTACCATCTCTCTGCACTTACCTCAAAATGTCGATTCGTTTTATGGCTTCAGTAAAATCCTTCGAGAAAGGTTTGCAGGCGAACAGATGTTGTTGAAACTTTATGTATGTCCGGTAATATCGATGCACCTTTATACTTGAAAAATAATAGAAAAACACAATAATGAATTAATTAAGATCATTGGCTCTGTTTACGATGTTATCTAGAAGACACCCGAAACAAACAATGGATACGATATTGCTATTATTGATATTAATACTATTGACACAGAGTGCTTCACAACTAAAAATTTGCATCTAATAACTGAAATCCGTCACATTTACAGCGGTGATCAAAATCTGATTTCCCTTTTTAAATGTCGGGATCTTTTAACATTTTTTATGTCAAAAGACCCCAACTTTTCTGGAAAATTCAACACAGTGTCCCTCTCAACATTAGCTTTCTTTCGGCTCATATTAACAATGTTTGTTTTCTGAAGTCATTAACCACACACGAGGACCAACACAACAAGCCATAAAAAACAATGTTGGTGGAACAAAGGTTGTTTATTGCCATCCACCGTTTCCTAAATAAGTAGAGATGAGAGCTGTCCAACATCAAATTGTAGAAACAATTCATACTACCAGTGTCCTCCTGAGCTTAAACGTACCGCAAAAACACTTATTGATACAGACAACAATAACTAAGACAGCAGTAGTGGCGTAAGTTCAGAAAGACATAACTGAAACTAAAACTGCCGTCAAACCATCGCACAGCTGGTTTGCATGCTTAATGAAAAAACGAAACTGTGTGATAATCGCGATCATTTTTCTCCGTTACAAATTTATTCTTCGCAGAGTATCCATAACCAAAGCAATCTTTCTTCGATATCGAGTTCGTTTTCATTCAAATTATATTTTTTCTCGTCCGACCCCATCAGACTCAATGAGTCAATACGTATTTCATCATTTGACCGGCAGGACCACGACAAAAAAGATTCTACAGTAAAATTGTTTCCTGTATTTATTCGAGTCTTATTAGAAGTAATGTTCTTGGAAAATGTGGCAGAATCATGCAACTGCAAGGCGAAAGGCTATTCGGGAGTTTAAGATGTCACCACGGCGACGTGTGGTAAAACGTTCCTGAAGAAAACCTTATTTATTTTCTTTTAAGTTTCTCACCAATAGCTCGATGCGTTAACCGTTTCTATTTTGCTGAAGTTGACGTGTGGCGCCGTATGAGGCAGTAAACAAATGCAGCCATTTTTGAAATTCTAATTAAAGGCAGAAATTCATTTTTTAATCGATGTCTTCCTCGGCGTTGCCATCCTTACTGCTTAAGGTCCCTTTTGTTCTGTATGGGACGGCTAAAAAATGTACAAAGTTTTAAAACGCACGTGTTTCGCTATTGTTTTGCTCACTAGATCTTATGTTGCACTTCGTCCTCGTTTCCGTCGCCGTCGTGGTTTTTTTATAAGGGACCATAAGATCCGACGACGGCGAGGTCGTGAACTGGGGGGAATGGGGAGAGGTCGCCGTCGTAAGAAGCGAAAAATAACATTAAGAATACTCATGGAAGGCGCAGTCTGTTCCATAACAGGCTTTTGGTTTATAAGTGAAAATATAGAAATTTCCAACCTCGTGATCGATACATTCTATCAAGAGCACAATCACATAATAACTCAGTGGAACAATACACTGCTGAACCCTCCACTCCTTGAAAACTATGCCCGTGCGATAAATTTAAAGGAAGTGCATTACTCAATTGCTTTGGTTTCATAGACGGAACAATAAAGCCCATTTGTCGACCCGATGAAAATCAGGGGGTCGTTTATAATAGACATAACGAGTGCATAGTCTCAAGTGCCACTCTGTTGTCGTATCTAATGGTATGATAACCAACATGTACGGCCCAGTATGTAATTGATTTAATCTGATTCGTTGCTCTTCTTTTTTTTTTTTTTTCTTGAGGTTGAGATTTTAAACTGTCACCCTACCCTCAGCTAACTAAAACATTAATTTTTTTTCCTCTTTAAGAGGGTTCCTCACGATCTGGGGCGGCATGGCTTCTCTACAACAAGAGAACCAATGGCTGCGTATGGTGACTCCGCCTATCTCCTACGTGTCCACCTCCAGGTCCCTTAAAGAGGTGCCAAAATAGCACTACAAATAGAGTTGTACAACAAAGAGTCTAAAAGTTTGTTATACAATGGAAGATTTTAGGTATAAAAACAAACAACAACGTCAAATATAAACTTGCCTGATAAATGATCTAAATGCTGAAACAAGCATTCATAGCAAAATCAAAGATATTATGAATTTATTTATGCAAAATTAAGCCGAGTTAATCTTATTTAGTTGCTGCTTAGTTTGTTCCACCAATACTTTTAGTATATCCTGATGATGTTTTCTTGGTTGATCTTCCTGTTTACCCTCAACTTCAACTCGTTGCTTTTGCAGCTGCAATTCTCCTTCTTTCCACTTCTGAACGTGATCATTTTTTTCACGCAAATATGCAATTGTGTCACCTCCACTTCTACAACTTTTTTTGCTTTGGTTTCACTTCCTCCTCCTCTTCATTCCGCTGCCTTTTCAGAGTTCTTCTCAAGTTTTCTGTAGCCTCTGTTTCTCATTTCCGCTGCTTTTTCGTTTTCAGTTGTATGATCGTTTTCTACGGTGTCTTCAGCTGCAGCTGCGACTATTTATTCCAGAGCCTTTTCCAACTCACTCAAATGACATTCACACTTGCCTCTCTTCGTCTTTCATCTTTGTTTTAAATTTTCGCTCAGCAGTATGTATCTTTCTCTAACAGCACGCCTACTGACTTTGAATCGGGGAAGCTTGAGGCCGTTCAGATTGTTTGCAATCTTTTCCCTGTTTTTGCCTTTAGAAATGCTTCCTTTTTTGTACTTAAAGGGTTCAAGTTCTAGAATTTCTTGACACAAGCAGTTGTCATGTCTCTTGGTCCACTCCCTGTTTGATCTGAAAAACCACAGTAATATCTAGCTTCAGCAATTTTTTCCTTAAACAAACTCGGGTAAATTATCTAGATTAGATTCCTGGTCTCCATTTAGGCCTATTTCAGTCACGAAAGCTGTTTTGAGGGAGAAAGAAACTTCCGTCAGTTTTCGCCTTAAAATGAGTTCTAGTACCATTTACTTTTGTCACAAGTTTGGAAAAATGTTGACAGTTCATCGTATATTGAAAATATACGATAAGTTACTTATGTTTACTTACTTACGTTTTAGACAAAAGACAAACACTTCGTTTTGACGTCGCAGACAACACAGTTACGGCGGGAAACTTAACGCGCCGGCTACCGGAAATGCGCAGGCAAATATTTTAAACTTCCGCTCGCCGTCGTAGACATCTGTCGTCGTCCCTAAAGTCCCTATTTGCGGATCGGCTCACGTCAACCTGTCGAGCCCTACGTTTATTAAGGTTTTCAGCCAATTCAGAGACTTTCATCTTCTATTTCGCCATTATTGATGCGTAACATGTCAACGTTGCGTGCGTTTGAACTGGATACCAAATAATTCTGTGCATTTTAATCGGCCACCCACATATGTACAATGTAATTTAGTGTTAACTGAGTTGTTCATTGGTGGGAATATGGTGAGGACATTCCCACAAATGGCGTAGCTTCACTTGCATATAAACCCACACACAATCCACAATTCCTCCGATCGCTCTGACGAAGGGCTAATGCTCGAAACGTCAGCTTTTTTACCCTTTATGGTGGCTAATTAACGTTTTCAACTCAATTATTAACTCTAAATTACCTGTTATACTCTCCCACCGACGCAGCACCACAGTTTCCTCAGAAACTTACCCCCTTTATTCATGTACAATGTAGCCATTCAGAGTGTGGAGTTACCGTGTTTTTGGACCGAAATCTGGCAGCTCTTGTTCAATAGAGAACAATACGAGTCAGAATAGGATTATGATTTTGCATGTTCACCCCCGAGTTAATTAGTCTTTTGGTTACATTAACAGCAAACTGGTGTATGACTGTAGATGTCACTCATAGAATTTACAAAATTACAAAAGATTTTATTAGGGTTTGTGCAGAATTTCGACATTGGTTTAACTAAGACGGCAGTTTGAATCTCTCCTCTTGTCTATTTCCCGAGAGTGTATGTATGTATGTCATACAACACCTTCTTCTATCACGGGGTGTTTTTACCAACACACAAAACAGGAACAAATTACACTTGAAGAAATCCCAGGAGGGCGATCAGTGAGCAATGTCGTAAAAGGATATGTGACAAGATCCACAGTGTTTTGTCTTTCCAACTACATAACGGAAAAAATGGCGTTAAATATCAATGACCGTCAATCTTAACTTGCACCAACTTCAGTCAATACATATCGACGAAAGTCTTCATTAAAAGTGCTCTACCAGAGAACACATGTCCCAGAGTTGATTTGATCCAAGCAATACAAACGACTAAGGTCACAGTTGCTTTCAAGACTACAATTACAATAGAAATTCATGTTCATTATTACATTGTCACCGCTAAAATGCAAAAATGAAATGCGAGTCTAAGTTAAAAGGTTTCGTTCCAATGATTACTAGCACGTTGAATTAAGCTTTGAAAACGATAACTATCTCAGATACATAGAGATGATTCCTTGGAAAGTGCGTACAAACGATTTTTATTCACCGGTTGCGATAAACCATAAAAAAAAACCAGTGAGCGCAGCGAACAAAAAAGTTTTTTGATGAATCGCGTTTTCCATGATATGAAGTTTTTATTTCATTCATACTTAGATTTTTTCTCAATGAACAAAAAATTTCAAAGATTGGAAGTAAACGACTTTTAAACGAAGGATGTGAAAAAGAGGATTTTATCGAGCTTTTGACTTTTGAATTGTAAGCGTATTATCTATGGAACACATGAATAGTGAAAGTCAAAGTAAAAGTGTTTGTGGAAAGACCGCCTAAAAAAACGCAAAATTCAACTATTAAAATATGGATTCTGAGTATTTAAGGTTGCCTACGACGTAGCTCTCGTGTTTGTCTACATTGCTCTTTGATAAAGAGTCAGTGTAACTATCTGAATTGTTAAACGTTTAGTTCAAGTTCAACCCCTAAGGTGGACCACACTTGAAAGCATACATATGATGTCAATGTTTGTTCTTAGCCTTGCTCCAATGGTTTCTCAGAGTCGTATTTTGTTGGCTGAGTTTCCTTTTTTAAGAAGAAAATGAATCCACAAAAAGTTATACGTCATATTTAGCTCCAAACCAGTGCTGGGTTGTGGAAGCAGTTGAGAACAAGCAACTGTGATCCTGATTTATATCGTTGCAGCTATACTCTCCGAAATTTTCTTCCTTGTTGATGAGTCCTCCTGGTCTTCTATCAAATTTAAATCCCCTCTCAATGCTATTGTAACTCCATATGTGCCAGGATGCCTCCTCTGACATTTCCAATTTTTTCCTTGCTCTTCAATATCACTAAAAGCAATTAAACTGGAAGAGACCAGAAACAATGAAAAGAGCTCGCCATGATTTGTTTTTCATCAAGAAAACTCAATACTTACAGCTGGGTGTCAAAACTTGTTGTCTCCACAATTAGAAGAGTAAAAAATTGACCACCGTATTTTCATACGTTTCCAAGGAGGAGTTGAGTGTGATTCAGTTGAATAGCCCTTTTTTTCTTTTAGTCCTTCGCAGAAGTGTCTTAATAGCCAAAAAAAGGAGTTTCACCTTTTTTTTTCTTTTTTCTTTTTTCTTTCTTTTTTTTTTTTTTACATTCGTGGGAGGATATACGTGATCACAAACAAATCAAGTAATTTCACAACAAGTAGCGGTAGACACCAGCGACAGACAAAGGAGATCGCCAATACCTTTTAATCTTTCAACTGTCTTTCATTCAGAAAAATAGATACTTACAGCTGGGTGTCAAAACTCCTTGTCTCCCTATTGAAAGGAATGAAATAAACCACAGTTTCCTTCGTTTCCATAGAGGAATTGACTTTGTTACAGTTAAAAGATGCAGTTAAAAAATTAACATGAATTATGAATGATGGTCGATCCGGCTCCAGCTCTATATTTTTGGCGGAGCTCTTTGTAAAGGGATCCACAAAAGCAAAGGTTCAAAAACTGAGAAACAGTCCAATTGGAAATTACCTCACTCAACCCTCCTTACTTTTGTATCTGCCGCCTTTGATGATATTTCAATTGGGTTTCTTTTAAGTTATTCGTACATTAAAGGAGCTGACTGTTTACAATGACTTTTTAAAAAAAGTATTAGTATGCAAAGAGAAAAATAGAAAACAATTTAAGGATACGGTGCAGAAACACTAAAATTTAGTTTACACCACCCACAAAACTAATGTCCCTGGTTGGCACAGTGTCGTTTCTCAAAAAGCGCTTCATCTTCATCCCTTGAGCCTCCATCATGCTGTTTAATATGGGCAAGTTTCGCGTATAGCATAATTCTTCAAAATTTGCCCAACAAAGCGACGTTTACGGCCAAGTTGGATCGCTAAGATCGTGTCTTTGTCTGCGGAAAAATTTCACCCATTTTCCTCTCACAGTCGGGATCGTTCGGGAACTGAAACATTCTATGCCCGGTGCCGGAACGATCTATTCTGACAGTTTTGCTGGTCAGAGCCGGGGCACCAGAGACACAATATCGCCCTCGTTGTCGCGTATCTTTCATACTATTCGCCATACTGAATTCGATTTAATGTCACCAAAGTGACGTCAGTGGTTTTTGGTCAAATGGTACTTTGGCTACGCAATTCGAATACTATTTTTGAGGGGAAAATGGCATAACTTTAAAAGCTTTCAAAATTGTCAATTTTATCATTGAACGTTTCAAACTTCGGATTGTAGATTTCAAATAATAAACTTTATAACTACAATATACCTTCATGGTCACTTGGATTTGTATTTAATAATGTATTGAAAGCGCGTCCAACAGTGTAATGTCGCTGTAAATCCACAAGCTTAAAGTAAAAGTTTGGAATGCAACTTTGAAAAAGACGAGCACAAGTTCGTAACATTACGATGAGCAACAATCGTTCACAACTAATATGATAATATAATAAGATGATGTCTCACATTATGTACAACAATACCTGGTGCTTCTCTTGACAAACACCTGCTCCAACTACTATACTTACTTCATCTCCTACATTTTGAACATTTCAAAAATTGTTTCATGAACAAATGTGTAATGTTTTAATGTAAGCAGTGATCCTAACGAAGCACTTAAGTACCTTAGTCCTTGTGAAAGTGAGGCTGTTGAGGGCTTCTCGCAGTTATGTATCGAGTCCCTAATATTAAAATCAAGCAAAGCTGTACATATTTATCTCTTAGGAGAAATTAATAACATCTCCCTGCCACTAAGTAAATACCATTTCTCCTCACTGTACTGATTTTTTAAAGAGAAATCAAGAAACCTAAACTTAAAGCTTGGTTTTACTAATGATCAAACTAACGAAGCCGAAGCTAATTTTCAATTATTAGTAAAGAGAAAACGGTTAATTGACCGAGTCAAGAAAATGTCGCCCTACGACGAGAAAACATGTCATAATTAGATTAATAGCGTACGAAGTTATTTAAACATCTCTGAATCTAAACACAAACATTTCAACTTACGATTAGTCACTGGCTTGAAAATAATTTGCAAAAATCAACTAATGGTGAGCCCTGAATGCGTTTTAAAAGACGAATATGAAAAAGGCCAATTTTATCGACCTTTGACTTTTAATATATAAGTTTACTATCTATTGAACATTACATGAAAAGATGAAAGTGCAGGTAAAAAGTGTTTGTAGAGAGGCCACCTACTTACTTCAACTATTAAAATGTGGACGCTGTGTACCTAAGGTTGCTTATGACGTCGCTCTTGTGCACGTCTGCATTCTTCTGTGATATAGACTCAGTGTAACTAACTGAAATATTAAACGTTTAGTTCAAGTTTAACTCCTAATTGGACCAAACTTGGAAACACATGATGTTATTGTTAGTTCTTAGCCTTGCTCCGATGTTTTCTTGCATTCAGTTGGCTGTGTTTCCTTTTCTGAGAAAGGAAATGCACTCGCAAAAAGTCACACGTCACATTTAGCTCCAAACCAATGCTGCGTTGTAGAAGCAGGAGAGAACGAGCAGCGGTGATCCGTATTAATATACATGTTGTGAAATTTTCCGAAATTTTTTTCATCGGGGACTCCACCTGGTTTTCCATCAAATTCACATCCCTCTTCTATGCTATTGTAACTCCTTATGTGCCAGGACACATTTTCCTGCTGTTTTGTCAAGGCGGTGCAATTAGAACAAGAGTTTCCCCGGATATTAACATATTCGTACATCTGGCAGGTGTCCCAGGTACCAAAAATGTTATGACCTGCCAGCTTAGCGCGTGCGTAGTCCGTATACTGCAGACCATCCGTAGAAAAGTTACAAGTTGCTCTCAGATGTGTGGAGTAAATAGCAAGAGACTGCATCTGTGATAAGGATAGTCGGAACTCGCTCCAATTAACTTCCCCCTCTCTAATATCAATCTCAAAGTTTTTGCCAAACTCTGCATAATTGAAGGCATTTCTCTTGGACAAGGATAACGATTGTATTAACGTCCATAGAAAGCCAGGTTCAGACTGCAAGTCACAGTAAACAGAAAACCGTTCATTGTCTGAATTATAGATGTCGCATTTTCCTGATGTCGAGGCACCGTTCATAGCTATGTCTTTGCAGCTTCTCGGATGTTTCATCTTCTCACACCGCTGATCAGAGTATGTGTTAGGACAGGTACAGTTAAACCTGGTGCTGTGAGCGTCACAAATCTCTTGACATACACCTCCATTGAGACAAGGATTGGTGCGGCAGCATCTGTCGATGCAATGATGCTTCTCTGGTGTGTATTTGTCTCCACCCTACAGCAACATTCGAAGGATTTTTTAGCTTACCATACTCATCGAATTGGATTAGCACGTGCGCTTTAGCAACCGTCGAAAAATCTCACCGGAAACGGATCGAATCGATAACAAACAGTGCGAGCAAAGTACGAGTGCCTACAACAAGACAAGACAAGACAAGACAACTTTATTTTACCAGGGTAGCCCAGTCAGCTGCAAGGCTGGTATCCTTAGGGGCCCTGGGTTCAATAAAAATTACATATAAACATTTACAATAAGATTACAAGGTTAGGTGAAATTTGCTAAAATTTACAAAAGGGGAGAAAAAAAAAAATCAGATAAAATGTCCTTTAAGAAGGCGTTTAAAAATTGCTAGAGAACTTGCCTCTTTGATTCTGCTTGGCAGTGAGTTAAAAGCTAAACGCCCTGAATTTTTAAAAGTTCGCCCCCCAAGAACAAGATTTGTTTTATTTGGGTGAATATTTCTCCTCTGCCTAGTGTTGTAATTGTGTACATCATTGTTTACCTTAAAATAGTTTTTTAAGTATATAGGAACGAAATTCCGTAAACATTTATATACTAAAATACATTTGTGTATTTTTCGCAGTGTTTCTAAATCTGGCCAATTTACAATATTTCGGGCTGTCTTTGTACTTTTCTGACAGGTGACGATTTTCGCGGCTCGATTTTGTAATCGTTGCAGACTAGTGATACTGCTCTCGGGTAGTTCACCCCAGGCTGTGTCTGCGTAACTAAAAATTGGTTCAATAATGCATTTGTATACCGCTTGTGCTGCTTGTAAAGTAAGAGTGGAGCGTATTCGTCTGAGGAGACCGAGTCGCTTGGATACTTTCTTGTGAACATCTTCAGCGTGTATTTTCCATTTCAGTTCCTCATCGAGGGTAACGCCCAAGTATGTGAATTTACTGACCATCTCGACATTGGTACCACTTATGGTGATGTAAAAGTTTGCGACGGCTTCCAGCCTTTGTCTCGTCCCGAAAAGAATTCCCTTTGTTTTCTCTTTGTTCAGAATCAGACGATTTATATCCATCCAAGTTACAACCCGCTCTAGGTCTTCTTGAAGGGCCTTCTTTATCTCCTTTGGGTTTGCACCCGAGCAATAGATGACTGTATCATCAGCATACATACTAATGTGCGTGTTTTTGAGACAGCTTGGCAGGTCATTGATGTATATAACGAAAAGTAGTGGTCCCAGCAGGGATCCCTGTGGAACACCATACTCAATGGGGAGGCTTGGTGACAAGTCCTGTCCAAATCGTACTCGTTGTGTACGAGATCCTAGGTAGTTCTGGAACCATGTGAGACCACACATAGCGGGGCACCAGAAAGGAGATGAAATATCCATCAAAATTAGATTTGAAATGCAGCAATACAACAATGGTAAAGTCAATGATGTCTTTATGAAATTTGTAGTCACATCTGTTCTGCTGTTCCCTTCGCATTACAACATGAGGAAGAGAATGAACCCAATCCTCTCTTAGCCAAATCAGTTTGTTTTAGTTTTGTCTAGATCAATCATATCGCAGAATGATCAGTATGCACAAAATTGTCTTTGGCCCGGACTGACATATAACACAACTGTTTTTTAAGGAGTACCGCAAAACTTGATCATGTGGAAATATTTATTTAATTTACGAACTTGAACATCTTGGGATATTTACTTTATTTAAGAAAGTTCATAAATAAATGAATAAGGAATTAGATAAATAATCTTATCTCACCTTCACCGTGTAGCTTCTCACCAAATCATAATAATTTCCCCCTTGCCTCCATTTCATCGCCGCTGGCTCCATCTCTTTGTTAGCATCGTTAAGCTCACAATTGTTTTCTTTGGAAAGAGGGAAATAGTTCATGGATACACACAGGCAGTCATCTTTGCACTTCAAGTGACACTGGATGGCGTTTGGGACTGTCAATCTTTCAAACACGTGACCCTCAAGAATTTGGTTATGGATGACATCGTCATCGATAGCAAACTTGAAGTTTTGACTAGTTACTTTTTTCTGTGCCTCAATAGAGAGGGTCAAATTGAATACAAACAGCACGACTTGGAGATATTGTACGATGCCCATAGCAATAGCACTACTAATGTGAAGAAAAAAAAGATACATGATTATTTCTGATAAGCTTGGGGTAATTTGGAACGAAACATATAGATATTTGGGTCTCTTGCTTAATTGCGACGGAAAGAAAATAATAGTTAGCAGTAAATTGCCAAAATTTTATTCGTTAGCCGAAAGAGCCATTACCATATTGAGACCTTCTTCTGAGTCAGTAAACGTTTTGAAAGACTGAAAAGAGTGTATCCGTCTCGCTGTAAAGTCGATCTTCACTACAGAATCACATATTTGCGGAATTTTGAAAAGAAGACTAGGCAAACATTCGACGGTTTGTGTTAGGAATGCTCTACAAAAGGAGCCGTAAACGTTCCCTGCAGTTTAGCCTAAGCTGAACACAGTTTATAAAGAATTGATTTTATGCTCAAATGCTAAGCTGATTTCTCTTCATTGCCCAGGTTACAATGGAGGGAGATATATTGGCAAATGGAACTGATATAAAAAAATACACGAACCAGTAATTGCTGATTAAAAGTATGTCGGTTGCAGTTAGTTGAATGCAAAGCTAAATGTCGAAGTATATCAAATCTCAGTGAAACAGCCGCTGCAATGAACTTTATCAAAGACTGACGTTCATGTATCAAATCGCCCAAGTTTAAGGAGTGTTTCTTGAAACGTAAAACTTTCAAAAGTTTCGTGTGTCATTTATTAAAAAAAAGCGTTTTGAAAATAAGAGACGTCTCAAAATGTTTTCCGTTACAAAACCAAGAAGGGAAACTCTACCCACCATCAGTTGTTAAAAGATCCTCTTTCAGCGATGCACTTATGAATCTCTGTGCTCTACAAAGTCAACTCTAAGAACGATTTGGAATGTATTATTCACACTTGAATATTTAAAAAGGGTCGCATTTTATTTTTTTACCATAGGAGTATGGGATATACAATATTAATGAAAGCTCTTAAAGTAAGCTTTCCTTCCATCGATGAATGATGATATCTCGAGTTTCGCTACACATATAAATTTCGCAACCGTATGGCTGGTTTCTTTTCCAGCTTTAAGAAAAGAAATAGAATACAGACCAGTCAGCTAACAAACTCTGATCTTATGTTGTATACGTAGACTGTAAAAACACATAAGTTCTGTCTGTAGAGCCAGTTAGTAATTATTCACCGAAGTGGAAAAAATTAAATATTGTAGTCAATAAACCGAAAAACTAGAAAAACTTAAGTGAATTATTTAGGTTCATAAGTGCAGCTTTAAAAGATGTTTTCAATAAGAATCGCAATGTTTTTCAAAATATGAAGACCCCCCGTCAAGTTCGACTTTCGAACATGGCAGCCCTTCTGTCGCGGTGACTATTAATGTATAATGTTCCGAAACTTTTTAATTTTTAAAATTAATTGTAAAAGGGCGTCAATTTTGGCCTCATTTTGCTAAAAGAACCGATATTTTGACGAGTTAAGAAGAAAAGCTACCCACATAAAAGAGCTTGAAAGCAAGGGCAGAAATTTACTGTAGCCTGTTTTATTTGATTTTCATGATAAGAATTCCACTTTTGACAGAGTAGATCACTTCAGGATATTCGTCTGCCCAGTAAATTGAATAAAATAGACTAAACAACTTAAGTTTACCACATCTTTGGCACAGTGTAGCTCCTCACCTGATTATGGTAATTTCTTCCTTCTCTAAATTTCATCGCCAATGGCTTTATATCTTGATTGGCATCATTGAGCTCTCAGTTGCTTGATTTGAACCGAGGGAATAATGATTATATATACAAGTAGTCATCCTTACACATCACATGTAACAAACGAATGGTAGCAAAATAAGGCACATAGCTTCCTAATTATCTATAATTGTCATAATCACCTACACAATTATCTCTTGGCCATGAATCAGAGATGAACGAGGGAAAGCTGTTGAAGTCATTGAGGTGCCTGTTCGAGTTAACCCGAGGTGACTACACTAACATGATTGTTGCATCAGTTAACTGCTGCTTGGAAAAACCTAAGATGAGTTAACGCCCTGAACGTAAGCTTGCATGTGGAAATGGGCCCCCGAGGCTATTTTTCCACGTTGTAATTGATAAGTGATGGAAAGTTTTACGTTCGTTACACACTCAACTTATCTATATTTTCAAGCAAGAACGAATAATTGACCCGGTTGTTATTTGTCCAACTTGTTTTGATCAACACACTTTGCCAGTGATATTTCATTCGAAGTTTCAATGGCCCAACGATGTGCAAAGTTTCACTCATGAATTTAAAAATTTGCATGAAAAAATGATAAAATATCACAAAATCTTTCTCAGACTCTAACCCTTCTCTAGAAAGATGTGCAAATAAGGAACATAGATGATAATATTAGACACTTGTTATCATTGATACTTCCTCACATTATGTAAATTTTGAATAAGAGCCGCATGATATGAATTATCCAAGAACGCATGCCATCCATTCACAGTTTAAAAGCGTCAACTAGAGAAGGAGAGATTAAGGTCAGACTTCACCATTGAGGAGTCTACTAGGGATCAAAACTAGAAGTAATAATAATAATAACGCTGAAATAGAATACAACCCGAAGCAATTTTACTGTTTCTCCAGGCATTATTGTTGATGTCTTTTTTTTTTTTCTGCAGTCATCCACCCCAGACGAAAGACACGCACCCAGGCCGTAAAATGATCGTCCGTGCCAAACCGATAATAAACAGTACTTACTCGTTTGAAAAACTTCATGAAAAAGAATCTGTATATGGCAGAAATTCAAAATAAACACGAGTACTGTAAATCAAACATCGTAATTTGTTTTGGAAATTAGTGTAATGAGATCATTTTGCAATGAAAAACCTTCACAGATGTTACGTCGTTAAATTTTTAGTTTTCGTTGCTTCTCTCTAACTTATTAAGTAAGTATGTTTGATTTAGAAGCCAGAAATAATCGTAAATAGTTGAATTAGATCAATGTTTTGTCGGTGAGGGATGTAGCCGCTTCATTAACAGAAGACGATAGAGATTGTGTCATTATTTTTTTTAGCCTTCTGGTTTCCCCAATAAAAATTATAATTATCTTAGATAAGCTACCATTTTACACTCGGTTGCGGGTGGCAACTTATTTTGTCCTAAAAATACAAAAGAAATAATAAAATAACTTCCTACAACTTCAAGCTTTAACAAAAACAAAACAAACAAACTCACAATAAAAAAAGTAAAAATTTCGAAATCATCTAATAACTGAGTAATCCTTTATAGTTTTGTTATATGAAGTTTCCTTTATTTTTATAATATTCACAAGCAAACCTGTACACTAATGTTACACAAAACTGGACGTTCAAGCTTGGCTTGATAGTAATTAGCCAAAGAAGAAGGAGAAATTCGAAGTTTTTGTAATTAGATCTCAGTCTCAAAAGGGGCTTTCCTAAATGACAATTTTGACTGAAGCCGGTTGGTGAGAAAGAGAGGGCATTTTTATCATTAAACCACTTTCCAAATCCTTCGACCAGGTACATGGTAAACTCTTCCTCTTGACAACAGATACAAAGTGAGTCGTTTTCGACTTCAAAGATGTAAAGATTTCTTTGTGCAAATTTATGACAGTGGACTTCTATCATCCTGCTGACTCCTGAGATGTATCTACAAGGCTGCAGAAGAGATCGGTTTTCGAGTTATTTTACCACAAATGTCTCTTTCTCTCTAAATAAAAATAACAAAGTAATACCTGAGGGTATGTAAATTGATGAAACAGCATTCAGACGATTAAATAAAATGTGATGATGCCCCTTCCTATAGCTATCAAATCCTATACAAACAAACTTAATGCAACTATGCAATTCAGTCCTCGTCTTAAGCTATGCAACCTAGTTGAATAGCAACTAAGACCCTAGTTGGTCTTTACCCTTGGTTGTTCTAACTCCAGAAGATAACATATTTCAATTTTTTAGGCTTTTTAATTTAATTTCGAACCATGTTATGTTATATTATATTGTGTATGTTACAGATACAAGTTTTTTTAAGGTTCCTAGGGCGTATTTGAACATATTCGTATGGCCATGAATTATTATTAAACTGCTATCACAGCGCAATTTTGTTCTTGTTTTTATGCTTCAAAAGGGAGCCAGGATTGAATTAGCTTTGCATTTTTGGTATACAAAGCTCGGGCTAATCTTCTACCTAAGCAATGCAAAGCTAAAAAAAATCACAGATTACAATAGTTTGCTTGTTAGTCTTTGAATTCTGAATGTTCCCGTGATATCATATTTTGTTCTGATTGGCTGTCTTTATTGTTTCGGTTTGACGGTAACGGTAACGGAAGTGGAACGGTAACGAGATTCAAATCAATTTCTTCGATTTCAAAACAGACAATTTTCGAGAAATCAAAGGCCTTTTGTGAAAAAAAGAAACAAAACAAAGCAAAACAAAAAGCAACCACAACCAGAAAAGGTCAGAATCCTTAAAGAAAACAAAAACCTTATCTAATACTCACAACTCATTCTAGCTTTAGTAGATTATTGGAACTTAGAATAACCTATTCATGTCTAACCCCAAACCAGTATTGCGTTGAAGAATCCGAAGAGGAGCAGCGGTGATTCCTATTTATCGCTCCGGAATGATACCGTCCAAAATTATTTGCGTTGTCAACGGCTCCTACAGATCCATCAAAGTCGCATTCTTTCTCCTTGCTTTTCAAACTGTTAACGAACTAAGCACCATTAAGATTCATTCTTGTGTAGGCGGTGCAATCAGAACAGTTAATACGACGGATGTTAATATACTTAAACAGTTTGCAACCTCCACCTCAGTCACCGAATATGTAATGACCTGCCAGAACAGCGCGTGCATGTTACTCTCAGATGTGTGAAGTGGTTTGAGAGAGACTGCATAAGTGATAAGGAAAACGGTAACAGTTCCAGTCCGGTTCATTGCTATTGTCATTCATGGGGAAATCCGTTCCAAACCCCTTATCCTTATATGTGGCCTCATTGGCAAAGGATAACGACTGTATCAATGCCCATATAAAGCCAGGTTCTGACTGCAAGTCATAGTAAACAGAAAACGGTTTATTAGCTGAATCAAAAACATCGTATTTTCCTGATTGCGAGGCCCCGTTGTTAGCTGTGCAGCTTCTTGGATGTGTAATCTGACCACAACGCTTACCAGTGTATTTGTAAGAACAGGTACAGTTAAACCTGGGGCGGTGATTGTCACAAATCTCCTAACATACTCCCCCATTGAGGCAGGGATTCTGACTGCAGCATCTATTAACGCCGCGATGTTCGGCGATGTTCTTAAACTATTCTTTGATTAAAGTAAATTCCAGCGGTGCAGATATCCATAAGTGAATTTGAGGGGGGGGGGGCCCGGGGGACGTACAATAAAGAATTGCTACATGCTTAACGTGCGTATATCAAGTTAGAGATGCACGCAGGATATAAGTTTTAAGAGCACGAGAGAAGCGTAAGAGTTGCTTGAGTGCTCTTCAAACTTCCCAAGTAGATTATTAACTCGATACACGCACAGCTAAAGTATGAACTGAAAAAATTTCCATATAACATAGCATGCAGACACAAGTTGTCCTCGATACGTGCGTATATCAAGTTAGAGATGCACGCAGGATATAAGTTTTAAGAACACGAGAGAAGCGTAAGAGTTGCTTGAGTGCTCTTCGAACTTCCCAAGTGGATTCATAACTCGATACACGCACAGCTAAAGTATGAACTGAAAAAATTTCCATATAACATAGCATGCAGACACAAGTTGTTCTCGATAAAATAGAGTTTATTACAACTTTGTCCGATTTACCAGGTAATCATGTTCTACCCGAAAACTATGAATAAATGAAAAGGTAAAAACGACCAAGAAATATTTCCAGACCAAATCTTTATTCAAAGAATTGAACATTTTCTGCTCAGAGGCAAAAAACGAACGAATTTCTTGCATTTACAAGAGCGCGTAGTAGATTCAATATGCTTGAATCGTTGTTTACTAGAATTCAAGGCCAAAAATTGCGTAGGTTTATGTTGAAGATTTTGAAAATACTGAAATAATTGTAAGGTTTTTAAAATTAAAATCTGCTATTTAACAATACTTTTAGGATAAAAATGAACCCTCAAAACTGATATCAACTATTCAAAAAGCTGAGCAAAAACTTACAAATCTCTCGCATCTACGAGACACTTGTGATAGATTTACGTTGCTCGAATTGTTGTTTACCAAAATTTGCAACCTGAATATTGTTTAACTTTGAGTTAAAAATTCTGAAAATTGTACGATTTCACAACAAAATCTTCTGTTGAACAAAACTTTGGGTACATAACAACGCTTCAAAATAATATTTTCCGTTGTAATGAAGAGTTCCCAGTGTCGCAAAGCCTCAGTTGAAGTCAGAATACTCAGTTCTGTTTTCAGCCATAATTCCCATCGCGTTTGTGAATAAAGTATTGTCAACTCCGAAACTAATTTCGTCGCTTGAAGAGAAAAAGAAATGCTCATTGTTTCTCGAAACCAGTCTTATTCAGCATATTTTGTTTGCATTTTGAGCCACAAAGGTCTTTCTAAATAGGGATAGAACGGAAAGATAGTCTTAACTGATAGTTTTGAATTCTCGCCGCTAAACTCGACAGGACTTTTAGCAGAAGTGATACTGCACAAGTCATGTTATGAATGCACAGACGTGCACTATTTTTAGAGAATAATGCATGGGCGCGCGTGGATATGAAATGTCGAGTTGAACACTCAAAAAGCGACCTTGTATTATTTTGTTTATCATATAAAAACAATAGCGCATTAGTGACGAGAAAGCTGACGTCAACAATGAAAGAAAATAAATTGAAGCATCGACAATCGTACAGTGCGTTGGCGCTAAGGCTCAAGATGGAAAAATGCTTTGAATCATGATTACAAAGACAACAATGGGCGGAATTTTAAATTTACGAAATTCTCATTTATTGAATTTTTTACTTACCGACAGAAGAAGTCTTTCAAGTAAACAGCCAAAATCGGCCTGTGACAAATCTTCCAGTTGTCGATTTCCGTTCTCAGCCACGACAAAGGCCATTACCAAAGTCACTGAATACGTAACTTTGGGTTTTTCTTTTCATATATTGGTTTTCTTTCCCTTCTAGGAAAGTTTGAACGTCACTCCCTGTAAGCGGTACGAAATTATTAAATGTTTTAGCCGCCATAATCCGAGAAAGTTCCGCGGACAAATTACCTTCTATTGAGAATGTTGAGGGCTTTGCCGTTCATTTATCAACCTGGCCGAGTGACGCGAAAGGCGAGTGATTTGTCAGCAGCTGATTGGCGTTATCAAACACACGTGAAAAAATATCGTATTCTTTCACGTGTGTTCTTACGGCTTTTGTCAGAGCTGCAGATCCTTGTATAACATCGTAGTTTATATGATAAATAATGATTTTTATCATGGTAGCTCCCTTAGGATATAGTTGGGCCTTGCGCGCGCGCTATGTTGTGATAAAAATGTAAGTAACAAAAAAATAAATAAATAAGGCAATTCTATCAACAGCAAACGATTCTATCTCTCTCCTTCACCGTCTAGCTTCTCACCAAATCATAATAATTTCCTCCATATCATTGCGGCTTTTTCTGCGTCTTTGTTAGCGTCGTTGAGCTCACAGTTATTTTCTTTGAACAGAGGGAAATAATTCATGGATACCCACAGGCAGTCATCTTAGCACTTCACGTGACACTGGGTGGCGCTGTGGACTGTCAATCTTTGAAACACGTGACCCTCAAGAATGTGATTATGAGTTTTGACAATTTACTGTTGGCTGCGCCTTATTGGTCTGAGTGAGCTGAGATACCAACAACATCGTGCGTAGATAGCGAAGAACACTCATGGTGGACCTTAAAAACCTACAAATTAGTTGGATATCTTAATAATTATACTAAGACATTTAAAAATGAGTTCGTAGCAATCAGAGCACACGAAGGGAAAAAGCAAAAAATCATGAATAGGTAGGTGATCGTACTATAGTGGAACGCGGTATAAACGGCGCTTAAGACGTTCGGCAAGATCTTAACCAGCGCCTTAAAGTGTTCTCTTCTTTTGACGCGAAAGCGATTACGTAATACTTATTGACAAAGGGGCCATCGTTCTCCGGGGTCGAATATCTCGATGACAGGTTAAATATCTGATATAAATAAATTGACCGAGATTAAAATGAGAATCTAAGGTACAGTGTACATGGCGATCCAGATATATTATGCTATATCCAATTGGAAATTACCTCACTTATCCTTACTTTTGCATCCGCCACCTTTGATGATATTTCAACTGGGTTTCTTTTAAGTTATTTGTACATTAAAGGAGCTGAATTTTTGGAATGACTTTTCTAAGCAGTATTAGTACGCAAAGAGAAAAAATAGAAAAACAATTTAAGGAAACGGTACAGAAACACAAAACTAGTGTCCCTGGTTGGCACAGTGTCGTTTCTCAAAAAGCGCCTCATCTTCATCCCTTGAGCCTTCATCATGCTGTTTAATATGGAAAAGTTTCACTCATAGCATAATTCTTCAAAATTTGCCCAACAAAGCGACGTTTACGGCCAAGTTGGATCGTTAAGATCGTGTCTTTGTCTGCAGACAAATTTCACCCATTTTCCTCTCACAGTCGGGATCGTTCGGGAACTGAAACATTCTATGCCCGGTGGCGGAACGATATATTCTGAGAGCTTTGCTGATCAGAGCCGGGGCACCAGCAACACAATATCGCCCTCGTTGCCGCGTATCTTTCATACTATTCGCCATACTGAATTCGATTTTATGTTACCAAAGTGACGTCAGCGGTTTTTTCGCGCAATTCGAATACCACTTTTGAGGGGAAAATGGCATAACTTTAAAAGCTTCTAAAATCGTCAATTTTATCATTGAACGTTTCAAACTTCGGAAACGTAGATTTCAAATAATGAACTTTATAACTAGAATATAACTTCATCGTCACTTGGATTTGTATTTAATAATGTATATGCCAGCGCGTCCAACAGTGTAATGTCGCTGTAAATCCACAAGCTTTAAGGAAAAGTCTGGAATGATGCTATAATAAGATGATGTCTCACATTATGTACAACAATCCTGAATGACCTTTACACTTCACTGGTGCTTTTCTTGACAAACATCTGACCCAACTACTATACCTACTTCATCTCCTACATTTTGAACATTTCAAAAATTGTTTTATGAACAAATTTGCAATGTTATAAAGTAAGCAGTGATCCTAACGAAGCATTTAAGTACCTTAGTCCTTGTGAAAGAGAGGCTGTTGAGGGCTTCTCACAGTTATGCATCGAGTCCCTAATATTAAAATCTAGCAAAGCTGTACATATTTATCACTTAGGAGAAATTGCTAGAATCTCCCTGTCACTAAGTAAATACCATTTCTCCTCAAAGTACGGATTTTTTAAAGCGAAATCAAGAAACCTAAACTTAAAGCTTAGTTTTACTAATGATCAAACTAACAAAGCCGAAGCTAATTTTCAATTATCAGTAAAGAGAAAACGGTTAATTGACTGAGTCAAGAAAATACCGCCCTACGACGACAAAACATGTCATAATTAGATTAATAGCGTACAGAGTTATTTAAACATCTCTGAATCTAGACACAAGCATTTTAACTTACGATTAGTCACTTGCTTGAAAATAATTTGCATAAATCAACTAATGGTGAGCTCTGAATGCGTTTTCAAAGACGAATTCGAAAAAAGGCCAATTTTATCGACCTTTGGCTTTTAAGATGTAAGTGTACTATCTACTGAACATTACATGAAAAGATGAATGTGCAGGTAAAAAGTGTTTGTACAGAGACCGCCTACTTATTTCAACTATTCAAATATGGACGCTACGTATCTAAGGTTGCTTATGACGTCGCTCTTGTGCATGTCTACATTCTTCTGTGATAAAGGTCAGTGTAACTATCTGAGATATTAAACGTTTAGTTCAAGTTCAGCTCCTAAATGGGCCAAACTTGGAGGCACATGATGCCTTGCTCCGATGTTTTCTTGCTTTCAGTTGGCTGTGTTTCCTTTTCTATGAAAGGAAATGAATTCGCAAAAAGTTACACGTCACATTTAGCTCCAAACCAATGCTGCGTTGTAGAAGCAGGAGAAAACGAGCACCGGTGATCCAGATTTATATACTTGTTGTGAAATTTTCCGAAATTTTTTTCATCGGGCACTCCACCTGGTTTTCCATTAAATTCACATCCGAATTGTGTGCTATTGTAACTCCTTATGTGCCAGGACACATCTTCCTGCTGTTTTGTGAGGGCGGTGCAATTAGAACAATTGATTCCTCGGATATTGACATATTCGTACATCTGGCAGGTGTTCCAGGTACCAAAAATGTCATGACCTGCCAGCTTAGCGCGTGCGTAGTCCGTATACTGCAGACCATCCGTAGAAAAGTTACAAGTTGCTCTCAGATGTGTGGAGTGATTAGCAAGATACTGCATCTGTGATAAGGATAGTCGGAACTCGTTCCAATTAACTTCCCCCACTTCAATATCAATCTCAAAGTTTTTGCCAAACCCAGTATAATTGAAGGCATTTCTCTTGGACAAGGATAACGATTGTATTAACGTCCATGCAAAGTCGGGTTCAGACTGCAAGTCACAGTAAACAGAAAACCGTTTATTGCTTGAATCGTAGATGTCGTATTTTCCTGATGTCGAGGCACCGTTCTTAGCTATGTCTTTGCAGCTTCTCGGATGTTTCATCTTCTCACACCGCTGACCAGAGTATGTGTTAGGACAGGTACAGTTAAACCTGGTGCTATGAGTGTCACAAATCTCCTGACATACTCCTCCATTGAGACAAGGATTGGTGCGGCAGCATCTGTTGATGCAATGATGCTTCTCTGGTGCGTATTTGCCTCCACCCTACAGCAACATTCAAAGGATGTTTTAGCTCAGCATGCTCATAGAATTGGGTTGGCATATACTTTTTAGCACCCATCGAAAAAAAATCTCACCGGAATCTGATCGAATCGATAACAAACAGTGCGAGCAAAGTACGTGTGCGTACAACACATAACGGGGTGCCAGAATGGAGATGAAATTTCCATTGCAAGTAGATTTGAAATGCAGTAATACAGCAATGGGTAAGCCAATGATGTCTTTATGAAATTTGTAGTCATGTCTGTCCTGCCGTTCCCTTCGCATTACGACATGGCCGTTAAGAAAATAGTTTGTGAGAAAGGGAACGGATCCAATCCTCTCTCAGCCAAATCAGTTTGTTTTGGTTTTGTCTAGACCAATCATATCGCAGACAAAACGGCATGCACAAAATTGTCTTTGGCTCGGACTGACATATAACACATCTTTTTTTTAAGGAGTACCGCAAAACTTGATCGTGTGGAAATACTTATTTTATTTACGAACTTGAACATCTTGGGATATTTACTTTGTTTACGGAAGTTGATAAATAAATGAGTAAGGAATTAAATAAATAATCTTATCTCACCTTCACCGTGTAGCTTCTCACCAAATCATAATAATTTCCCCCTTGCCTCCATTTCATCGCCGCTGGCTCCATGTCTTTGTTAGCGTTGTTGAGCTCACAATTGTTTTCTTTGGACAGAGGGAAATAATTCATGGATACACACAAGCAGTCATCTTTGCACTTCAAGTAACAGTCAATGGCCTTTGGAACTGTCAATTTTTCAAACACGTGACCCTCAAGAATTTGGTTATGGATGACATCGCGATCGATAGCAAACTTAAAGTTTTGACAAGTAACTTTTTCCTGTGCCTCAGTGGAGAGGGTCAAACTGAATACAAATAGCACGACTTGGAGATATTGTACGATGCCCATAGCAATAGCACTACTAATGTGAAGAAAAAAAAGATACATGATTATTTCTGATAAGCATGGGGTAATTTGGAACGAAACAAATAGATATTTGGGTCTCTTGCTTAATTGCGACGGAAAAAAAATAATAGTTAGCATTAAATTGCCAAAATTTTAGTCGTTAGCCGAAAGAGCCATTACCATATTGAGACCTTCTTCTGAGTCAGTAAACGTTTTGAAAGACTGAAAAGAGTGTATCCGTCTCGCTGTAAAGTCGATCTTCACTACAGAATCACATATTTGCGGAATTTTGAAAAGAAGACTAGGCAAACATTCAAGCCCAAACGAAATTGCTCCTCGACGGTTTGTGTTAGGAATGCTCTACAAAAGGAGCCGTAAACGTTCCCTGCAGTTTAGCCTAAGCTGAACACAGTTTATAAAGAATTGATTGTATGCTCAAATGCGGATTTCTCTTCATTGCCCAGATTACAATGGAGGGAGATATATTGGAAAATGGAACTGATATAAAAAAAATACACGAACCAGTAATTGCTGATTAAAAGTATGTCGGTTGCAGTTAGTTGAATGCAAAGCTTAATGTCGAAGTATATCAAATCTCAGTGAAACAGCCCCTGCAATGAACTTTATCAAAGACTGACGTTCATGTATCAAATCGCCCAAGTTTAAGGAGTGTTTCTTGAAACGTAAAACTTTCAAAAGTTTCGTGTGTGTCATTTATTAAAAAAAGCGTTTTGAAAATAAGAGACGTCTCAAAATGTTTTGCGTTACAAAACCAAAAAAGGGAAACTCTACCCACCATCAGTTGTTAAAAGATCCTCTTTCAGCGATGCACTTATGAATCTCTGTGCTCTACAAAGTCAACTCTAAGAACGATTTGGAATGTATTATTCACACTTGAATATTTAAAAAGGGTCGCATTTTATTTTTTTACCATAGGAGTATAGGATATACAATATTAATGAAAGCTCTTAAAGTAAGCTTTCCTTCCATCGATGAATGATAATATCTCGAGTTTCGCTACACCTATAAATTTCGCAACCGTATGGCTGGTTTCTTTTCCAGCTTTAAGAAAAGAAATAGAATACAGACCAGTCAGCTAACAAACTCTGATCTTATGTTGTATCCGTTGACTGTAAAAACACATAAGTTCTGTCTGTAGAGCCAGTTAGTAATTATTCACCGAAGTGGAAAAAATTAAATATTGTAGTCAATAAACCGAAAAACTAGAAAAACTTAAGTGAATTATTTAGGTTCATAAGTGCAGCCTTAAAAGGTGTTTTAAATAAGAATCGCAATGTTTTTCAAAATATGAAGACTCCCCGAACATGGCAGCCCTTCTGTCGCGGTGACTATTAATGTGTAATGTTCCGAAACTTTTTAATTTTTAAAATTAATGGTAAGAGGGCGTCAGTTTTGGCCTCATTTTGCTAAGAGAACCGATATTTTGACGAGTTAAGAAGAAAAGCTACCCACATAAAAGAGCTTGAAAGCAAGGGGCAGAAATTTACTGTAGCCTGGTTTATTTGATTTTCATGATAAGAATTCCACTTTTGACAGAGTAGATCACTTCAGGATATTCGTCTGCCCAGTAAATTGAATAAAATAGACTAAACAACTTAAGTTTACCACATCTTTGGCACAGTGTAGCTCCTCACCTGATTATGGTAATTTCTTCCTTCTCTAAATTTCATCGCTAATGGCTTTATATCTTGATTGGCATCATTGAGCTCTCAGTTACTTGATTTGAACCGAGGGAATAATGATTATATATACAAGCAGTCATCCTTACACATCACATGTAACAAACGAATGGTAGCAAAATAAGGCACATAGCTCCCTAATTATCTATAATTGTCATAATCACCTACACAATTATCTCTTGGCCATGAATCAGAGATGAACGAGGGAAAGCTGTTAAAGTCATTGAGGTGCCTGTTCGAGTTAACCCGAGGTGACCACACTAACATGATTGTTGCATCAGTTAACTGCTGCTTGGAAAAACCTAAGATGAGTTAACGCCCTGAACGTAAGCTTGCATGTGGAAATGGGCCCCCGAGGCTATTTTTCCACGTTGTAATTGATAAGTGATGGAAAGTTTTACGTTCGTTACACACTCAACTTATCTATATTTTCAAGCAAGAACGAATAATTGACCCGGTTGTTATTTGTCCAACTTGTTTTGATCAACACACTTTGTCAGTGATATTTCATTCGAAGTTTCAATGGCCCAACGATGTGCAAAGTTTCACTCATGAATTTAAAAATTTGCATGAAAAAATGATAAAATATCACAAAATCTTTCTCAAACGCGGACCCTTCTCTAGAAAGATGTGCAAATAAGGAACATAGATGATAATATTAGACACTTGTTATCATTGATACTTCTTCACATTATGTAAATTTTGAATAAGAGCCGAATGATATGAATTATCCAAGAACGTATGCCATCCATTCACAGTTTAAAAGCGTCAACTAGAGAAGGAGAGATTAAGGTCAGACTTCACCATTGAGGAGTCTACTAGGGATCAAAACTAGAAGTAATAATAATAATAACGCTGAACTAGAATACAACCCGAAGCAATTTTACTGTTTCTCCAGGCATTATTGTTGATGGCTTTTTTTTTTCTGCAGTCATCCACCCCAGGCCTTAAAATGATCGTCTGTGCCAAACCGATAATAACCAGTACTTACCCGTTTGAAAAACTTCATGAAAAATAGTCTTTATAAGGCAGAAATTCAGCAGTGTGAATCAAACATCGTAATTTGTTATGGAAATTAGTGTAATGGGATTGTTTTGCAATGAAAAACCTTCACAAATGTTACGTGGTTAAATTGTTAGTTTTCGTTGCTTCTCTCTAACTTATTAAGTAAGTATGTTTGATTTAGAAGCCAGAAATAATCGTAAATAGTTGAATTAGATCAATGTTTTGTCGGTGAGGGATGTAGCCGCTTCATTAACAGAAAACGATAGAGATTGTGTCATTATTTTTTTAGCTTTAAGGGGGCCTTCTGGTTTCCCCAATAAAAATTATAATTATCTTAGATAAGCTACCATTTTACACTCGGTTGCGGATGGCAACTTATTTTATCCTAAAAATACAAAAGAAATAATAAAATAACTTCCTACAACTTCAAGCTTTAACAAAAACAAAACAAACAAACTCACAATAACAAAGTAAAAATTTCGAAATCATCTAATAACTGAGTAATTTTTTATAGTTTCGTTATATGAAGTTTCCTTTATTTTCATAATATTCACAAGCAAATCTGTACACTAATGTTACACAAAACTGGACGGTCAAGCTTGGCTTGATAGTAATTAGCCAAAGAAGAAGGACAAATTCGAAGTTTTTGTAATAAGATCAGTCTCAAAAGGGGCTTTCCTAAATGACAATTTTGACTGAAGCCGGTTGGTGAGAAAGAGAGGGCATTTTTATCATTAAACCACTTTTCAAATCCTTCGACCAGGTACATGGTGAACTCTTCCTCTTGACCATGAGTGGACGCAAATCGTCTGCACTGTAAGTACATATCACAATTTACGAAAACTTCATTATTCTTGTGAAAAATGATAGCTGTCTTATTGAAACTTGATGACAAGTATAAGCCGGCAAAGAAAACAGTGCAAAAGCAATTATCTGTCACATGGATGTCAGCAGCAATAGGATTATGACACCTTACAGGAAAGCTGCCTGGAGCGTTCAAAAAGTCCCATACATTTTCTTAGACTAAAAGTCTAAGAACATGTAGGAGACTCTCCGGGATACTTACAGTACAGACGATTTGCGTCCCCTCGTGACAGATACAAAGTGAGTCGTTTTCGACTTCAAAGATGTAAAGATTTCTTTGTGCAAATTTATGACAGTGGACTTCTATCATCCTGCTGACTCCTGAGATGTATCTACAAGGCTGCAGAAGAGATCGGTTTTCGAGTTATTTTACCACAAATGTCTCTTTCTCTCTAAATAAAAATAACAAAGTAATACCTGAGGGTATGTAAATTGATGAAACAGCATTCAGGCGATTAAATAAAATGTGATGATGCCCCTTCCTATAGCTATCAAATCTTATACAAACAAACTTAGTGCAACTATGCAATTCAGTCTTCGTCTTAAGCTATGCAACTTAGTTGAATAGCAACTAAGACCCTAGTTGGTCTTTACCCTTGGTGGTTCTAACTCCAGAAGATAACATATTTAAATTTTTTTAGGCTTTTTAATATTGTGTATGTTACAGATATAAGTTTTTTTTAAGGTTCCTAGGGCGTATTTGAACATATTCGTATTTTAGCTTACGTATACTAGCCATGAATTATTTTTAAACTACTATCACAGCGCAATTTTGTTCTTGTTTTTATGCTTCAAAAGGGAGCCAGGATTGCATTAGCTTTGCATTTTTGGTATACAAAGCTCGGGCTAATCTTCTACCTAAGCAATGCAAAGCTAAAAAAAATCACAGATTACAACGCTTGCAATTGCTTGTTAGTCTTTGAATTCTGAATGTTCCCGTGTTATCATATTTTGTTCTGATTGGCTGTCTTTATTGTTTCGGTTTGACGGTAACGGTAACGGAAGTGGAACGGTAACGAGATTCAAATCAATTTCTTCGATTTCAAAACAGACAATTTTCTAGAAACCAAATGCCTTTTGGGAAAAAAAGAAACAAAACAAAGCAAAACAAAAAGCAACCACAACCAGAAAAGGTCAGAATCCTTAAAGAAAACAAAAACCTTATCTAATACTCACAATTCATTCTAGCTTTAGTAGATTATTGGAACTTAGAATAACCTATTCATGTCTAACCCCAAACCAGTATTGCGTTGAAGAAGAATCCGAAGAGGAGCAGCGGTGATTCCTATTTATCGCTCCGGAATGATACCGTCCAAAATTATTTGCGTTGTCAACGGCTCCTACAGATCCATCAAAGTCGCATTCTTTCTCCTTGCTTTTCAAACTGTTAACGAACTAAGCACCATTAAGATTCATTCTTGTGTAGGCGGTGCAATCAGAACAGTTAATACGACGGATGTTAATATACTTAAACAGTTTGCAACCTCCACCTCAGTCACCGAATATGTAATGACCTGCCAGAACAGCGCGTGCATGTTACTCTCAGATGTGTGAAGTGGTTTGAGAGAGACCGCATGAGTGATAAGGAAAAGCGGTAACAGTTCCAGTCCGGTTCATTGCTATTGTCATTCACGGGGAAATCCGTGCCAAACCCCTTATCCTTATATGTGGCCTCATTGGCAAAGGATAACGACTGTATCAATGCCCATACAAAGCCAGGTTCTAACTACAAGTCATAGTAAACAGAAAACGGTTTATTGGCTGAATCAAAAACATCGTATTTTCCTGATTGCGAGGCCCCGTTGTTAGCTGTGCAGCTTCTTGGATGTGTAATCTGACCACAACGCTTACCAGTGTATTTGTAAGAACAG